>NW_021633463.1:0-62415 GCF_004799145.2 Neltuma alba
CTTACAAATACCATAACATGCTCATTTACTCTTATCTAGAATGGTTAAAACTTAAATCTGTAGGGTTGATCAATAGTAAAAGAACTAATATCAATTTATGTTGACATAAGTGATATAAGTTCTCATATTTAAACAAATCGTTTGAGATTTAATCTTCAAATCAGTAAAGAGTTTATTATTCATCTTATAACCAGAAAAAGAGTAGTATAAAAGTTTTGTGGCCTTAAAAGTAGGGGGAAAACTCTCGTGTAGTTTGTTGTTGTATTTTTTTTTTTTAATAACTGATGCACTTATTGTATCACCTAAAAAATTATGCAAATTGGGTTCTGCGAACGTACTAAAGTCAACGCTTTAAGATTCAAAAAATATTGACAAAGATACTTACAGGTTATTGGCTAATAAAACTCTTACATCGCCCGGGAGAGTTGGTCTGCCTGGTTGAGAAGGGGAAAGCAAGGCGCCACGCACCCGTTAGTGTATGGGCTTGATCCTGGAAAGTCCCACTTGGGACGACTCTCGGATTTAGTCTGCACCCAAAGAGTGTGGGGATACTGGCAGGAGAAATCCAAAAAAAAATAAAACTCTCACATCAAAAATAAGATTTGATCTAACAACTTTGTAAGTTATGAATCAGTTTCAGTTCTTTAATAACGAGATCAATATTTCCCGCATTTAAGCTTTTTTTTTTTTTTTTTAAGCTAACTTGTTTTCAAAGTAGGGGATAATGCATCCCTTTTAGTCATTCTTTTTGCTTAATTTTCTTGGCCAACCCATTTTAGCCATTGAAGCCCATAAAACGGATTCAAATGAATTGGCTAACTTGTTTTCAAAGGAGTGTTTAATGAATGGTGGGCATGTGATTAAAGCAAAACAGAGGCTATTATTGAGGCTGCCTTTATAGCCCATTGACTGCATCCTCGTGAAAGCTGACAATTCAAGACTTGGCCCATTCTTTGCTCTCATTCAAGTTTCAGCAGCTCGCCAATTGTCAAACAACTTAAATGCATTTCATCATCTTTGACTACTTTTGTTCTGGATACTCTTATGATCCTATTTATAAGACATTTTAACATATTTATATAAATTAAAAATTTTTTTTAAAATGTATTAACTCTCCATTAAAATATAACAACTTTTTAATTTTATCTTTATTTAATATATACATCTTAAAAAAAAAATATTTATACTAAATAAATGAAGGACGAAATAATATATTCACGTTAAAAATTAATGAAGTGATTTATAAATAGAACAAAAAATATTTTCTCTCTTCATCTTACAAATAGGATCAGAGGAGTATAAAACTATTTTTTCAGTCTTTTTTTTTTCGGTAGTGATGTTTTACGAAATTTTGAAGATGATTAATATTTTTATCTTATTTTAGTAGCATATCAAAATCACATATACATTAAAAATGAATAATTAATTATTGGTACTAAGGAAGACAAAATTGAAAAACATTTGAGACCTTAACCATGTTTGTAATTTACTAATTAACCTCTGAATGAGCAAATTTTTTTAAAGAAAAAAGTCATCAGATGAATTTTAAAATTTTCACTATATCTTTTTTACTATTGAAGTGAAATTATTAAAGTCAATTCAAACAGTTAAAAAGAAAAGAAAGATCGAGACTCTTACCATTTCATACGTAAAATAAATGATGCATCTCTATTATTAGTCTCTCTGCCGATACAGTACAGAGTTGTCAAAGGTAAGGCTCATAACAACATGAAACTGCAAAACCCACAATGGAATAATGGAACGCATCAAATTTCCTGTCTCATGAATTTCCTTGTGCCGCTACAAGATAAAGGAAATATGACTTCAAAATTCCCTAAATTCAAACACACTTCCCTCTTTCTCTCTTTCACTCATTTCACAACATAACATGGCCTTCAAATCTAACCTTAACATTTGTTTATTATAGAGAAAAGAAGGAAAAAAGACTTGGCGAAAAAATATTTCAGTTTTTTCTTTTTTGGTTCAATCTTTAAGAGCTTAGCGTTGTGTTGTCGAGATAGAAGCAAAGTGGAAGCAAAAAGCAAAGAGCGTAGGACCTGCAAAATGCAAATAGCACATTAAAAGCAACGCTGATTAGAAGAGTATCCTCTGTGTCTGTCTCTGTTACCACCTCCTTTTTATATGTTAACCTTTGACAGTTTCACTCTCTGTCTCCTTCCCTAGTCTCCATGGCTCCACCATTTCTGTCTTTTGACCAAACCCCCCCTGTTTTCTCCCTCTTCTTTTCCATCTTTCTCAATTCTCTCTCTCTCTCTTTCTTCCTGTTCATAAATCACACTTCGTCTTAGAATGCTTACCTCAATTAATCATGGTAGCCTCCCCATTAAAATCATACTGTTAAACTAACATTTTTCAAACCATATTCACATGCACATGCCCTCAAACAGGCTCAAGTAGATCTTCAAATCACCTATCATGCATAATAATATATTTTGATTAATTGAATCAATCAATCAAATACCGTATAAATACTTCTTTCCTATTCATAAGGCTTCCTTGTTCTCAAGGTCAAGTTGAGCTTTTTGAATTTCAAATGTCCTTGCGTCTTGAAAACATCACACCCTTTAGTCATTAGTATTATTCATGTTACAGATTGTAATTGGAGTATTTTCCTTTTTTAATTAACAGTTTAGAATTAGGATCCACAGTTTAGGTAATTATGTATAACCCTTCTTGCTATATTTGTTTATTAATCAATAAAACTCTTTCCCCTCTTGCTATTTTCCTTTTGCTTTATTTTTCACATCTTTAGTCTAACTTGGCTTTCTTCCTTGGAATTTCTGTTGTCTATATATGCAGCCTACCAGTCCATTCAACTGTCCCCTTTCCCCTCTCAAACTAGTACTACTCTCTCTCTCCCCCTCTCCCCCCCCCCCTCTGCTTCTGCTCTGTTTTCTTTTATCACACAAGAAGCGAAGCTCAAGGACTGGTTTTTCTGCTGTTGATCGTTACATTTTCTCACACATAAAATGTCAACAAAAAGCAAAAGGGCATGTTTCAGTCCTGATGTAAATGAGAAACAACCTTGTTTCTGAAGCATGGTGACCGGAGTGGAAGAGTATTAGGAAACAGGAAGAGGATAATCGGAACTTGGAGTTT
Organism: Neltuma alba; assembly: GCF_004799145.2. NCBI lineage: Eukaryota > Viridiplantae > Streptophyta > Magnoliopsida > Fabales > Fabaceae > Neltuma > Neltuma alba. The sequence goes on from NW_021633463.1 coordinate 3,121, forward strand.
CCGGTTGCCGAAAGACTCGAGATTTTCGTCGTTGAGATTTCTACTGCGGCTTGGAGCAAAGGTGGCCAGAGCTACTGTAAGGGTTGTTTCCATGAGAAGAAAATCATCTAGGAAGGTTTCTTCTTCATCAACTTTCGTAAGGTCACGTTCTTTATCAGATCCTACCGATTCACACCGAGCTGAGGCTGTGGAAGATTGCATTGAGTTCTTACACTCTTCTTCCTCCAGGGAGAGACCCTCCAGTTGAGTTCTCTGCTAATTGTTGTTAGAAAACAAGTTTTGTAAGATTCCAAGACATGTATAATAGAGAAAAGGGTCTGCTTTATTGATTTGGATGAACATGTTCTTCAGTAAAGGTAGGGAAAAAAATGGAAGTTTTGTATTACTAAAGGTTCTTGGGTTCAGTTGGTGATCTTTTTTTCGCCTTCGGATTCAGAACAGCCCATCTCCCACCTTAAAAATCCCTCCCATGGAAGTTTGGAGTTTGATGCTGCAAAAAGTTTGGTGTCAAAATAAATTGCCAGCTTCTTGATATAATCACTCGGTTTCTTTCATTTTCTTAGCCAATATTTTCTTTTCTTTTCTTTTCTTTTCTTTTTTTATTTTTAATCAGAGCTAAGCAGTAAATACATCATATGTTGGGACTAATGGGGAATGAGTTTAGAATTTGACCGACTGAAACAAGAACTCATAATGGCTCAAATTGAAGCTGAACAATCGCATTAAAGAGGCAACATGTTCACGTGCACTAGATAGGGTGTAAACTGTAAAGCAACGGCACAATTGCTTATATAAATATCTATAATTAACGAAGAGGATAAATCCAAAACACAGATAATAGCAATGAACAATTGGATGGTCTGGTTCATTTATAATGATTTAAGTCTACATGATAGATCATTATTTGGCTATAAAACATGCTCTGTTTTTTAAGAAATCTCCCCATAACATTTATTTCTCTCTTTCATTTGATCCACTAGTAAGTACATACACATTGTGTAACAAAGAGATAATAGTCTCCTTTCCCTTAAATCCTCTCCCTCCTGGTGAATACAAAAGTCAAATGTTAGCATATGTTAATTGCAGAGGACTTACTAGCTGTGGTAGTTGCCACCTCCATAACTATAAGCAACCTGAATTCAGCAAACTCAAATGCGCTGCCAGTTGTTTGTATGTACGTGGGGGACACTCGTGTGCAACACATCTTTGAACATGCAATCATCTCACAAGTGGGCTCCACATGTGCAGATGAAATCTGAGTCATTTGCATGTACTTACATTAAAGTGTACAGAAGGTTTTGTTCAGGCTTCACAGCTCAGAGATAGCATGGGAGCATTTCCGGGTATCCAGGCTTCTTGTCAGAGTTAGGTAATCCAGCTCATATATCTTCGTAATTATCTTAACATACTCATCACAACATTTCATCCAACACTGAATAAGGCCGCCACCACCACCCATATGTAAAAATCAACCAATATCCCTGTTGATATCTGCTTTGCAGCAACCTTTTGACCAGAAAATTTTGTCCCAAATGGCCCAACAACTATGTGAAGTGAGTCATGTTCCTCTAGAGACCTAAGGTTTGGATCAATATCAATGGTTTTTGTTGCCATATGAAAAAGCATAGGAAATAATGGAGGAAACAGTTTACCTTGTCTTTTGTTTAGCTTATGTCGAAGAACCTCGTTGAAGCAACAGTATCACCATCGGCATCATCCAGTGGAACAGTAATAAGCTTGGAGTTTATCTCATATCTGAAAGGAATTTTAGAATTTCAAAATCTTGTTACAGAAAGGAAGATGCCAGGCAGGCAATGATTGTTCAGGCAGAAAAAGAAATAGCCACAGTTCACACGTACGGTAATAATGGTTGGTCCACTAGCCATATTTTAGTAAGAAAAGAACAAAAAGGTGACTAGCATGATCAAGAATCCAAGGTGAGACTAAAATTCTCGGATTCCATGACTGGATGGCTCTCATGAGCGATCGGTATCATACCAACCAAGATCCTGGTAAATTTGAGACTGCGTATGCCTTAATGATATAGATCCTATTGGAGCATTCTAATTGCCCACAAGAGCAGTGAAAACAAGACTGGAAGATAAATGAGCAAAAACGTTTTTCTTGGAGCACGATGCTTGTACTCATTAAATTGCATTCAGGGAGGGCTGAAGAATCCGAGTTTGAATCCCAGTCAAAGCCAAGTAATAAAACAATTTGCATATGATGAAAAATAATCCATAATTATAATTTCTTCCTGTCAATTTCCCTTTTGCTATAGGATACCTTATTGCTTTCATCATCTATCCTGGAGGGACTTTCATCCTTCTCAAGCAGGTGATGCTGATCTTTTGAATCCTTCTGCAAGGGAATAATTTCACGAGCTGCAAATGCATCTGAAGGGGTAACCATAAAAACTCAAGGATTTGATAGTTAAAGAAGTGTTACTTTTCCAGACGCTTGGAAATCTACTTTTGAGCTGTTTGAGTGAATATGAAAGAAATTTGGCCAAAAAAATATGAAGAAAATTTAGAACTTCTGTGTTAAACATCTCATAAGCAGTAGAAGAAGATTAACTTTTGCTTACCTCTCATTCTTAAAAAGTTGTTATTAATATGTACTCAATTCACATTGGGAATCAGGATACCTATATACTAAACAGCACGTCGAGAAAATTAGTAGAAATAAGAATAACCACCTCCCCTCCTATGTAAAAATTACCTTAAATCGGTAAGGTCAAAATCAGTTTTGGCACCTGTAACTTATACGTTGGGTGCCAAATTCAAATTTCAGGCGCGTTTGTCCCAAAACAGATGGGCTACTGTCATGACTCTCAATTCTTGAGAAATGGCAAATCCACCTGGGAGGAAGAAAATTTAGAAAGAAACTATGGAGAACATAATATTTCTCAAAAGTTAGAGTAGTAGGAAAAGGGGAAACCAAAATCCCTACCTATGCTAGAATTGCTGCTGCTTTTTGGTTTTGATAAAAGTTGACAAAGGGAAGAATAATTTCAGCTGCACATGAAAAGGTGACGCAGGCAGATGTTATGATGATCCAGGTATATAGATTGAAGAGTAAAAATTATGAAAACACAGGCTGAAAATAACATGATATTATGAAGTTCGGAGTACACTTTCAAAGACAGTTAATACGCTTGTATCACTTTTCAACGACAATTAATGAGTATGCAGCAAGAACATAGAACTGCACAACAATTTCACCAACTGAAACTTCAGATACTCTCATGAGTAGTTTCTAACCATACAAAAGGCATGCTATTATGAATCAAATCAATTTAGAAAGTAACTCAGCGCTTTTCTTTTTGTTACAAAGTACCACTATATTCCTTTGTATATCTAGTTGGCTCACGGTTCCCTTTAGAAGACTTGTTTAACTGATATTAAAGGATTTTATCATTCTTTTTTAAGAGAGTACTACATCCATGAAATGTGGAGATAGCTTTCAAAGTCATGTGGTATTTGCCTTTAGGTTTGTGATTTTCATTTTAGTGTTAATCATAAGTCTCCCCCACTGTTACATCTTTATGTAAAGAAACTTCACTTCTCCTTAGGAATGCGGGCAACATCAGTTAAACCCTTCAAGGATTGTCCAAGAATGAAAAATAGAAGGCTTTATCATGAGTTCTACAAACCTTCTATGCATGACAACAACCGCCTAAATCGTCGTCCAGACATTGTTTGCTAGAAGGAACCAGAGAATTTAACTGGCAAGAACAATGGAGTGGATTTTGCAGCAACTTTAATTTAGACGCTCATCTTCATAGAGCATTTTGCCATTGCAGATGAACAAGAACAAGTCATAAAATTAAAATACGATCACATCTCTTCAAATGAATGCCTTAGAAACGATTTAAAAAAAATGCCCATATAAATTCATTCACCAGTACCTGACTCCAGCTACCAGAGGAAGTGAATAAATCTGCAGAACCTCTCACCCCAGCAAAGAAAATATCTCGAGAAGTTGAGAGGGACTTAAGGACAAAGGTACACCTTTATGGAATTGGACATGTAAATGTACAAATATAGCGTTGCAGGCTATATACCGAAGACTGTAGGATCAGAGGCCAGACAATACCATATAAATGTACAAATTTAGTGTTGCAGGCTACTACAGAGTGTAAAGAAAAACGATCGCATTGCCAAGAATTTAATAGCGAGTGGTTAATTTAAATTACGTCCAAAGGTTTCATATTTAAAGTTTCAATCAAATATCAAATAGTCATTCTAAAATACAGGCCAGAGGGCAAAATCATTAATGCAAATTTTTTTTTTTTAAATAGTCAGCAAAGCCAGTAAACTTATTCAAGCCCTTTATAATCAGCAACCTTCAATATGTCGAATTCCTCATCTATTTTAAGGAACTTAAAGGCACCTCGAGCCCTCCAACCAGTTTTGCTTTCCAGTAGACGTCCAGCAAGAGGATTCAGATAAACAGGAACAAAATGCAAATAAAGGAACTTAAGAAAGCATATTCTGATGGATACCGAACATAACCTCCTGTCCCCTGAAGCTCTGATCATGGTTTCTCCACAAAATAGCAATTCCAAGAACAGAATGCCTGACGCAAAAAATGGATTCAAAATCAGACGAGGTTTACGAAGTCAGACAAGAAAGCATAGAATTGCAGGGACTCCGTTCTCTTTTCCCTCAAGAGTTAACATTCAACGATTAATGTGACTGAAATGGGTTTAATGGTTCTTTAAGCCAGTTCATGCAAAGTTGTAAACAAATACTAAACAGAAAGAGACACTTCCCAGAAATGGGGGAAAAAAAAGGCAAATAAATACTATCTTCAGTCTGGATCACATGACGTTTACCATTTTGGTTACCGTGGCTAAAAAGTTTTTATGAAACTTCATATTCTGTCATGTCCTCAGGCGCATAAACTCCGCGAGCTTCCCGGGAAAACGATTTATTAATTATTACCCCATCTTTCTTCATCGACTTCTCCATTCATCCCCACAAAAAAAGTATGTTTTTATTTCTTCATTTAAATATTAAATTAAAATATATATGATGTCTGGTAATACTTTCACTACAAAACTAGATCTTATATTTAGTATTGAAAGTAGTGTATATACTACTTATGATTTTTAATATGAGAGTTAGATAACTAATTTAAAGATATTAAAAAAAATTAGTTATGTTAATTATTCGTCACAAATATGTGTTGATCTCCTTAAACTATTGCCTTCAATTGTGGGCGTTGGGTGATTGAAATTATCTTATGAATATTTTAAGGATATTTTGGAAAAAGATAAGAGATAAAGCGAATTGAAGTTTTATATATTAAAGCCAATCCAATTCTCCAACTAGCTTAAATATTAAGGACCGAAGTACAATAATCTTTTTTTGTCAACGCCTGATACTTACAAAAGTCTCTTCTAATTTTATTCTATTTTATCCCAGAGTCTGGATTATATTTTCTTGGAAGATCATTAACAATTTTATCGTGAATAGTGTGATTTTCATATGCTTAGCTGGTTCTCATTATTTTGTTATTATTCTTACTTTAATTTTTTTTTATTTTTCTACTATTTGAATTTGAATTTTTATGTTTTCACTAAAATTTAATTTGAACCACAATATATCCGTCAACCAAAACATTTGTATCGGATAATTATTTATCTCACCCATTAAGGATCATAAACTACTCAACAAGGAAACGTAACGATGAATTTCATTACAAAAGCAGGTAAATGTACCTGAACAGAACCTTCACCTCATTGACCAAAAAATTATATGGGCGAGGGATAAGAAGGGTAAAGATTTTGATCAGCAGCACATCTTTTTTGGGAATACAACAGGCAAGCTAAGCTTGACGACACTAGACTAGGATCAGCAGTACATCTTAATGACAAAAATGGCCAGAGTTCAACCAACGAAGCCTAAAGTAAAAGCCCCGTAAATGTATCAAGAATGATATGACTCAAATGCAAGTAGCTTTGCATCTTCAGCTTTCTCGTATTCCTTGTACAGAATCTGAAACAAAACACGGAATTTAGAATGCTGCGGGGGCAACCACATCGATCCATTCCTCAAATAATCCATCCTTAGAAGTACAGTATATATAGTTAGGTCACCTTGTTGTTTATCAAGTTGTGTAGCGCAATGACACAACGGATGAGAGCGGTTAGATATATGACCCACATCATGTCGTTTGATTTTACTGCATAACACAAATACAAAGGAACATGTATGGCATTCTTATTAAAAACACGTTGATAGATTTAAGTTAGATGGGAAAGAGAATATTCATTGTTCCATGGGCCTTACCTACAAAGGCCTTGATTAACTCAGGAACATTCAGATTCGGACAGTGGTTGACCACATCCTGCGAATCTCAACTACTTGGCAAATTAGAAAAGCAGTCATACAAATATTCAGTTATATATGCAGGTTAAATGACATGACGCAATGTAGCTGTGGATATCCCAAATTAAAGTAATAGCAATTGTACCTGCAGATGGCAGAGTACCTCATGGTTTAATGGATACCATCCAATAATAAGCAAACCAAGGTACCAACTTATCCTTCTTAATCTAGCATCTAAACCCTTAATGGCTGTAAGTTTATCAGAAACCTGAACAAGCAACAAAGTAGGTAATTTGCTAATTAACTTTCTGCTTCAAACGGCATACAAACAATTGTACAGTTCTCAAGTTAATGAGGAAGGAGATAGACTTGAAAACAGTGTACGCTGCTGGAAAGGATAAAGGGGAAGGAAGTGAGCAGGTGGAACCTCAGTTGCAAGTGTACTGATGGTTGTATCTTTCACATCTCTTAACAAGTGTCCAACTCCTGTAAATACAAGATGTTATTGCTAATATTGGACAAGTAAAATCTAATCCAAAAATAAGTCAATTTCTAACTTTAGTCGCTCTGATGAAGTGCAGCTCAAAGTAACGGCAACATTTTTGCTCATCTTACCAATTTCCTCAACCTCATCAGCAGCAATTTCCGAAGGGACATGAACAAAAACCTTCTGACTTTTTTGGGTAGGATTCTGTCATAATAAAACAAATGTATCTTTTGGTTAATATGTTTGAATAAAATTATAAGGAATTTATATTCTATAGCTCTTTCATTGCCAATTATTTCTATGGAAGAACATTTCACATGCATCATATTGGTCTCACCTCCTTCCCTTCTTCAACATCATAGTAAGCATTTGTTGGGATACCTGGCTCCCTAGATCGCACATCAGTAATGACCAAGATCGGATTTGGAACATAGCTAACAAGGGATGAAGAAGTCAATTGAGGAGAAGAGCAAGCTTGAAAACTTGAAAAGAAAAGCAAAAATATAAGATTTAAATCAACTTTGTCTATCAAATTTATAATTTTTTCCCTCAAAGTATCTCTATGGATTGCACATAGTAAGGAGATTGCCATTAAACGGGCAGGATGGTTCCACTGCATATAATTTAATAGAATATTTAAGGAAAATCAACATACATTCATTATAAATAACTAGCTAAACTAATTTCCTTAATACAAATACACAAATTAATTTTGTAACTTTCATATCAAAAATCAAACGTAATAATATATATATGTATGAGTCACAACTTTTTTTCCATATATATGACAATATCTGAATAAAAATCAAGCTTCACAGTATACATAACCATCGAGAAGGAAACATCAAAATTCAATTGGCACAAACAAAATTACACAATCAAAATGGCCTGGTCCATGTGGGCAAAACCAACAAAACTATCATGCAGACAAAACAAAATGATTTTACACCACAACAAATCCAGATCTTTCCCAGATATTCTTCAGAAAGAAAGACACAAAATCTTACTTGTGGAATAATCTATGTATGTCCAGATCATTTGCTCGAAGTTTTGGGCCTGTACTGTACCATCCCACAACATGCTCCTTATCTGAAACATAGCCACCAAGAGTCCCTACATTACAGGGGAAAATGGCAATATGACATCACTTAAAATTCTAAAAGGAGACTTGCAATTCATTGTAGCAAGCAAGATTACCATTTATTTTCTTGAACATAGAAAGCATTGCCTCATGGTAGTTGTGGTTAAGGGACCAGACACTTGGGTCCGTGACTTCTTCCTCAAAAGGAACTGTCATTACAGAAACACAAACATACTGAATTGCTCTCTAAACATATACTGAATCACATATTTAGCATCCAATGTCGGTAAGCCAATGGCCGGACATCGCGCGCCAGTTCTAATCTGGAATCCACAGAAGAATAACTTGAGGCCAAAGTGACAATGTCACAAACCTAATCCTCATTTCCCTTCTTGGTTAACAAGAATGAAAGCACAATGCTTTTATCAATAAAAATGTTCGCTTCCCCAATTAGCGTATCTGAATCGCGTATATCAAGAGAAGAGAAATGACTATGCCAGAAGTCTGTAGACTTAAACCGAGAAGTTGTGTTCTTCCGATCGTAAAAGGAAGTCCAAGGAAGTACAAATTCATGACTAAAGTCACGCACACAATCCTAATTCCCGGCTTGCTTGACCCTTAAGCCAGCAAAATGTTTCTAATCTACCAAAAAAATCTTTCTCCCCCGAGTTTTTAGAAGTAAATTCGAATGCTTCTTGCATAAAATCTGTCGGGAAATTGAAATTGAAGTGACAGACGCAGACCTGCATAGCTGTTGGAAACATCGACAATGCCTTGGAAGGAGGTGCCGAGCAAGACTCCGACGACCCGCCTAAACGATTGCTGGGAGACACGATTGTAGTGATCGACGATGCTTAGAAGAACCAGAGGGTGTATTAACACCTTCTTGATGGGCCCCGACGACATTTGCGGCGACTTATTCACGTCCATGTTGAGCAACCTCTGATATCCCCTCAATCCTTCGTTTCTTCCTCCTTTTGGATCTCTAACCTCTCCGTTCAGACTATACCCAATAGAATCACGATCACACCCTCTTCAGGCGAATTACAATGTGAGAGTGATGAGTGTGAAGATGGCGTATGATGGAAGTCTCCCGGTGGCTCGCGCCTTGAGGCGGATGGCCAACTGCCTAACGGCACATGAAAATATCCCAAATTAAAAAAAGCAAAATTAGAGATAATTACAATAAGCCTCACAAAAGAAAAATAATTACTAAAAGGTCCCAACAACAATTTGAGTAACATATAATGACAGATCTTATGGTAGAAAATGACACCCTCTTATTTTGTAATTTTTTTCTTTTTATGGGATTTAATTATAATTCTCCCTATTATTTATAGATGAAAGCAAGTTTGGGGTAGTGGATGGGCCGAATCGGAATGAATATCCAAATGGGCCGTACGTGGAGAGGCCCAAAATCTTTGTGGACCCCCCACTCGGCCTACCATCGAAACCATCCGACCTTTTCCTCTATAATATTTCTGCTCCCAAACCCTCTTCATTTTTTCTGGTACGTTTATTTTAGTAAAAGGGGCAAGCTATCAATATCATAAGCTCGAAACTAGTCGAATCGAACCCGTGACTTATAAGCGAAACTAATGTCATTGATTCACAAGGTCATTAGCATGTTTTAAGGTTGTTTATGTCTGTCCTATCCTGATTCGTCTAGACGGTTCCATACCCAGCTCAAGGCCATATGAAGCCAATGATGAAGCTGGCCAAGCTTCTTCATCACAAATGCTTGCTCCGAAGCAGAGACTCTCATCCCACTCAGAAGTACTCGTATATTTGGATGTGGCGGACATCATAATTTGATTATCACGACATAAATATTCTCTACCTCACCCAAAAGAGAGATTAATTGTATCACATACATTTCTCAAACGCGTGATCTTATTAGTTAAATACACAGATCGGTTAATAGTAGTAGTCGAAACACAACGATCCTTGTCCATGCCATGGGCTCTATATCATTCTCGATTCTGCGATGTACCTCAGCAAGCTAGTTAAACCATCAATGTCATCCTAATTATAAGAGCCAGTTGACTAATTTGAGGAGATTAAGAAAATGAATTGAGTTAGTTATTTGTCCTAAATATATATTTTTTTCTAAAATATCCTTGCTAATCAAGTGTATTCACTAAAACTATCATTGTTAAAAGGACTACTTTGAAAAAAAATGTATAAATCTGAAAGACAAAATGAATTTGGATCTTATATTTAAGACCAAAATAAAAGTCAAACAGGATCTTATATTAAAGATCGAAGATAGTATTAATCTAGTTACCTCTCGTGTCTGAATTTAGTTAGTAATTCCTCATCTTTTTTTTTTTTTTACTTGTCTTTATAGGAAGAAAACACAAATTAATGAGAAAACAAAATTTATGTACGATATGAAGGATTTTTTTCCTCAGTTTTTTTCTTCATTTAATATCACAATATTTTAAATCTTAACTATCTTGATTTAACGTCCTACATCTAACAGTGGTACTAATGGAAACAAATAATAGTTGTCTTTGAAATTTGGGACAAAACACATATTTAGAGATAAGATGAAAATCTAAATAAGAATAGGTACATAGGAACAGAAGAAGGAAGCATCATCATAAGGGATGATCGCCTTGTTGTCCCTCTTTTCAATTTGAGGCTCTCTTTTCTTGGATTGAATTGAATCCTCTAACCTGTTCCTGCGAGCATAGCATACTTATCCTTCCTTATCAAATTGGTGCATTAAAAACCCAAAGTTCCTGCAAAAGCCCTTTGAGTGTAATTTGCAACTTCAATAGCAGATTCGCCATCATAATCAGCTGCCACTCACAGCAGGAACTGCAACTGGCTTTGCATCTTCAGCTTTCTCGTGTTCCTTGTTCAGCATCTGAAATAAAACACGAAATTTAGAATGTTCTGCGGATACCGCAACCACATCCATTCCTCAAATCCATCTTTAGAAGTAGAATAGTCAGTCACCTTGTTGTTTATCAAGTTGTGAAGCGCAACCACACTACGGATGAGAGAGGATAGATATGTGACCAACATCATGTCGTTTGTTTTTACTGCATAAAAGAAATACAAAGGAAAACGGCATTTTTATTAAAAACAAGTCGACATAGTCAAGTTAAAAAGGAATGAGAATATTCATTGTTCCATGAGGGTTACCTGCAAAGGCCTTGATCAACTCAGAAACATTGAGATTCGGACAATGGTTGAACACATCCTGCAAAATCTCAACTACTTATGTATCTCAAATTATGCAAAAACTACTCAGTATATGGCAAATTTGCATTATGGCCATGAGAACTTTCTTTAGTTCAAACCATGGGAGATTTCTTGCGGGTACCTTTCTGACAGTGACAGTAAATACTTGACCTACTAAACTCTTTAGAAATGACTCCTTATACAAGTGAAGGCATGATAATCTGAATAATGACAGCCACATGCCTCAATAAACCCCCCCCCCCCAAAGGAAAAAAAAAGAAGCAAAAAATAAAATAAAAAATTAACAACAAGTAATCGGAAACTAGGTTTTGAAATATGTTTCATGGGAAATTTCCTTAGAACGGAGCGATCATCTTCTTTCAAGGAAAATCAAAAAGAAACTCAAATGATAAATTAGAAAAACAGCCATAAAAATACTTAGATATAGGTTTAATGATATGACACAATGTAGCTGTGGTCTGTGGATATCCCAAATTAAAGTAATAGAAATTGTACCTGCAGATGGTAAAGTATCTCATGGTTTAATGGAAGCCTTCCTTCAATAACCAAATCAAGGTAACCACGTATCTCTATTAATCTAGCATCTAAACCCTTTAAGGCTGTAAGTTTATCAGAAACCTGAACAAGCAACAAAGTAGGTGATTTGCTAATTAAATTTCTGCTTCAAAAGGTATACAAACAATGGTACAGTTCTCAAGTTAGTGATGAAGGAGATAGACTTGAAAACAGTGTACGCTACTGGAAAGGATAAAGGAGAAGGAAGTGAGCAGGTGGAACCTCAGTTGCAAGTGTACTGATGGTTGTATCTTTCACATCTCTTAACAAGTGTTCAACTCCTGTAAATACAAGATGTTATTGCCACTATTGGACAAGTAAGACCTAATACGAAAATAAGTCAACTTCTAACTTTAGTTGCTGTGATGAAGTGCAGCTGAAACTAAATGCAACATTTTTGTTCATCTTACCAATTTCCTCAACATCATGAGCAGCAATTTCGGAAGGGACATGCACAAAAACCTTCTGACTTTTTTGTGTAGCATTCTGTCATCATAAAACAAAAGTATCTTTTGGTTAAGATTTTGAATAAAACTATAATTAATTTATATTCTACAGCTCTTTCATTGCCAATTATTAATCTCTATAACAGAACATTTCAGATGCATCGTATTGGTCTCACCTCCTTCACTTCTTCAACATCATAGTAAGCTTTTGTGGGTATACCAAGCTCCTTAGGTTGCACATCAATAATGACCAAGACCGGATTTTGTACATAGCTAACAAAGGATAAACGGGTCAATTGATGAGAAGAGCAAGCTAGAAAATTTGAGAAGAAAAGAAAACGTCAGGTAGAAAATCTCACACCACAATATTAATATAGATGCACGGGTCACTACTCTTTTTTTTTCCCCCCATGCGACAGTATTTGAATGAAAATCAAGCTTCACAGTTTACATAAACATCGAGAAGGAAACATCATAATTCAATTGGCACAACAAAATTACATACAGTCAAAAACGCCTGGACCGTGTGGGCAAAACCAACAAAACTAACATGCAGAGAAAGCGAAATGAAAAAGAAATTCAGATCTTTCCATGATATTCTTCAGAAAGACACAGACGTATATTCTTACTTGTGGAATAATCTGTGAATGTCCAAATCATTCTCTCTAAGTTTTGGGCCCGTACTGTACCATCCCACAACATGCTCCTTGGCTGAAACACAGCCATCAAGAGTCCGTATATTACCAAGGTGAATGGGAATATGACGTCACTCAAAATTCAAAGATGAGACCTATAATACATTGTAGAAAGCGAGATTACCATTTATTCTCTTGAACATAGAAAACATTGCCTCGTGGTAGTTGTGGTCAAGGAACCAAATACTTGGGTCCTTGTCGTCTTCCTCAAAAGGAACTGTCATTATAGAAACACAAACATACTGAATTGCTCTCTAAAATGATGATATCATGTTAAGGTAATTAAGTCACTACTAAACATTTATTGAATCACGTATTATATACATTGTCCAATGTCTGTAAGCCAAAAGCCAGACATTATCTGCAATTTCTGATGAGAAATCCACAGAAGAATAAATTGAGGCCAAAGTCGCAAGGCCGCAAAACTAATCCTAATTCCCCTGCTGGGTTAACAAGAATGAAAGCAGAATGCTTGTATCAATGAAAATGTTCGCTTCCACAAGTTTAAACAAATCCAAATGTATGTTTCCCAAAACATTAGCATGTCTGAATCGCAAAGATCAAAAGAAGAGAAATGATTATGCCAAAAATATATAGACTCAAACCCAGAAGTCGTGTTCTTCCAATTGTAAAAGGAAATCGACAAAAGTACAAATTCATGACCAAAGTCACACACATAATCCAAATTCCCAGCTTACTGGACCCGAAAGACAGCAAAATGTTTCTAATCCCCCAAAAATTCTTTCTGCTCTGAAGTTTTAGAAGTAAATTCGCAAGCTTCTCCCATATAATCGGTCAGGAAATTGAAATTGAAAGTGATGTGACAGACGCAGACCTGCATAGCTGTTGGAAACATCGACAGTGCCTTTGAAGGAGCTGCCGAGCAAGACCCCGACGACCCGCTTGCGCGTGTCCTTCGCGACTCGGTTGTAGTTATCGACAATGCTCAGAAGAACCAGAGGGTGTACTATCACATTCTCGATGGGCCTCGACGATATCTGCTGCGACTTGACCACGTCCATGTCGAACAACCTCTGATATCCCTTCAATCCTTCGTTTCTTCCTACTTCTGGATCTCTAACCTATCCGTTCAGACGATAACCAGTGGAATGACAATCCCACCTCGTCAGGCGAATTGTGATCTGATGAGTGTGAAGATGGAGTGTGATGGAAGCCTACCGGTAGCTCTAGCCTTGAGAACACCGCACAGGCAAAGATGGCCTCCCGCACAAGCCTCCAAACTGAAAAAAGGAAAAATCAAAAAAGAAAGTGCTTTACTTCCTTCTTTTTTACTTTTTTTTTCTTTTTTTCTTCTTAGAGTATCTTCTCATTCCAACAGTGGGAGAATAATCTCTCGAGATACTGTCAGATGTCGCAACGAGAACCCTTTCCAACAGCGTTTGTTCTATACACATCGTTTCAAGAATCGAACCCAAAACATAATATTTAAGGTACCCAAATCCCTTCCACTTGAACCAACACTTGTTGATGGCATTTTTTTCTTGACACCTGTGACACCGGGGTTTTGGTTGTTGGAGCTGGGACCGGAGCCTACGCCGACGCACAGGACCCACCCCGGCCTTGTTTATTGCTTCCCTTGAATTTATCTTGGGCTCCTTTCATTCTCTCGGGAAAGGAACCCAATACCTAGAGAGTTTCATGTGGAAGCAGGATGTTATTGAATAGAGGGTTTGAGTGGGATGGGCTGAGAAAAATATGGGCCGACATGAAATGAATGGGCCGTGAAGAGGCCCACCTGAACTTTCCTTTCATTTCTAATCCTTACCCACCCCTATATATTTATGCTGTTATGCTTCTTTTACAAGGTTACGAGATCAGTGACATTTTTCTTTTAGGGTATGTTTGGCTCAATAAGAGGAAGGGGAGGGGAGGGATTTTAATGGAGGGAAGGGGAGGGGAGGAGAGTGAAAGAATTTTAATATTATTTTGTTTGGATTTATAAAAAAAAGAGGGGAGGGAAGGGAAAAATATTTTAATATGGATAATTTTGCTCTTATTTTATATAAGATATGGGCATAATGGTCACAACATGATAAAATATAGACATAATAGTCAAAACATGACAAAATATTGGCAAAATATTACTCTTTCCCTCCAAATCTTCCCAATTTTAGAAGGGAGGTTAAGGAGAGGAGGGGAGGGGAGGAAAAATTTTAAAAAAATTTCCCTCCCCTTCCAAAATTTATATGTTGCCAAACAAGAGGAAATGATTAAAATCCTTCTCCTTCCCTCCCAAATCCCTCGTACCAAACATACCCTTATGGTATGAGATAATTGGCATTCTTGTTTAAGCAGCACTTTGCAGGTGAACATATAAATTTTCAGGTGCATGAAAAATGCTTTTAAAAAATATTTGAAGAATACCCAGGAAAGGAATTGATTGTGTATAAGAAAATGAGAGAATGGAGATTGATTGATGAATGGAAAGAATATGAAAGGAGGAGGATGGGGGAGGAGGATGGGGAGTGGCAAGAGACAGTGGGAACAGTTAGCAGAATACGACAGGAGGAGGAATCAATCACCGATATTTACGACCCATCAGTCACGTCCACGTGGCACTGTGGCATGTAGATTCCTCAAACTCAGAATCTTATTAGTTAATAGGCACATCCCACCTGGTCCCCTCTCTTCCACCCGTTTTTTCTGCTCTTTCATTTCACCAACCTGTACCTAATTGCCAAACCCATGTACTACATCTTTTCATCATTAGCCTCCATCACCCTTCTTCACCCACACACATATATATTCCTTCAATTTCACATTATTTATTCATCACATAATATTTTTTTCTCATCTTTCACAGTACTTATCAATTCTAATGTATTATATTAAAAGCATTCTAAGAAAGTACTAAATAGCTTAATTTTACAAAAATTAGTGTGATTCAATGATTATTATATTCTCTCAATCTTTGTAAAAATTATTTTTTATGATGACAGGTACTATCTCCTAACTTAGATATGAGATTCACTTTGTAGTTTGTAGTGTAAATTGTATTAAAAAGTAAATTTTATATTTAAAACTGGAAATAAATAGCAGGAAAATCGTTGTCCAGTATGAAGGACACTATATACTACCTCTGGTTCTTAATATAAGATTTCGTTTGACCTTTTATTTTAGTCCTAAATATAAAATATTAATCTATTTTGTTTCTCATATATATTCTTTTTTTTCCTCAAAGTAGTACTTCTAATAATAATAGTTTTAATTAATAAATTTGATAAACAAGTATATTTTAAAAAAGATAACATCTATTTATTACAAATAACTAACTTAATCTATTTTTTTAATCTACTCAAATTAGTCAACTAGTTTTTATATTTGAGATCAGAGGTAGTATGCAATATTTCTCTTCATTATGTGATATAGCTAAGCAAGCTGGTTCAGACATCATAGTCAAATAGATTGAACCTAGCCCGCTACCTCTCTTGTCTGAATTTGGTAATTTTCTTCCGTTCCCATTTACTTGTTCTCATAAGAAAAAACAAAAGACTAAGGGGGAAAAAAATATAAAATCTATGCTCTATAAAATCTATACTATTTTGAATTTTAATCACTTTTATTTATGATGCCAAAAAGTTAATTGCTTTCATTTAATACCATCTATGTAACAGGCATATTGTTGAAAAAAAGGGTTAATGTCATCTTTTTGAAAAATTGGAATTCATTTTAGTTTTGATCCTTAAATTTTGAAACTAAAAACCTTGTTTCAAGGACCAAAAATCATTAGGTGAATTAAAATGACGTCAAAAATCAAAATCACAAGTCTCAAATTTCAGGGATTAAAATGAAAATAAGATCAAATTTAGAGACAATAGATGATATTAACCCTTAAAAATAAGTAATGATTATAACTTAAAATTTGAAAGAAGACATATATTTAGAAGGATAAAAAATAAAAAATCCAAACCAAAACAAGGGAGAAAGTATATATTAGTATAATAGACTCTGTGTCATTTCAAGTAATTTTAATGGGGTGTGCGTCTTGTTCCCCCAAAATTATTTACTCCTTCTGTCTACCAAGTTGCTGTCTGAATAAGACGTCTCGACATAACAGAAGGATCCTATTAACTTCTCCTAATCGTACTTGCTTCAGTGCTTCTTCGTATAACAAGACATTTATGTTGTTTTTGATCATGCATGTCAGTTTTCTTTTGCTGTCCCACGAAGCCCCATCTCTATCACTCTCCACTTGCCACAACTACCATCGTTCATTGCAAAAATTGTTTGGTAAGAAACCTTTGACGGCACATTTCTAACAATTCACGACTGAACCAATTGCAGAAACTATATTTTTTGTTTTATATCAGAATCACTGGATACATATAAATCACCGTTGAACCTTTTTTTATGACCAATATCATCATTACAATAATCAAATTCTTATTACTATCATGCTTGCTTCTAAACGCTTTAGAAAGATACGTGAAAGATGCAGATTCACAATCAAAAGGGATGATCTGATTGCCTTCTTCTTGTTCTTCTTGTCTCTCTTTTCAATTTGAGGCGCTCTCTTTCTTAGATGGAACCCTCCCATCTGTTCCTGCGAGCATGGCGTACTTATCCTTCCTTGTCAAGTTTGTGCATTCAAAACCCAGAGTTCCTCCAAGAACCCTTTGGATGTAATTTGCAACTTCAATGGCAGATTTGCCTCCCTTGCATGTCAGTTCAGTGGGAAGCTGATTCAAGAAGGTGATCTCATAGGTGGGCATAGGGTTCATGAACACAAAATAAGGGTCCAAGAACTTAAACCCACGAACTGATGTACCATAAAACACTCTCTGCTTTGTGTTGATAGCAACAGGGACGATTCTATCAGTTAGCTCAGCGAAAAGAGCACTAAACCTCAGAAGAAATGGCTCTCTACAAGTAGTACCTTCAGGGCAAATCACCAAGTCACCTTCTTCAAGTAATTTCTTAATGTTTGCTGCATCTTTCTCTCTTTCCCTTGATAATGCCACAGCTTTGATTGGTGATATCATTTCACTGAACTTGCTTATGCTATAAGTGACACAGCTGATTTTTCTTTTAAGTGCAACTGCGGTGACCACAGGGTCTAAAACTGTACGGTGGTTACATACAAACAGGACTCCACTTTGGCCTTTCTTTGGGGGTGGGGGTGGGGTGCCCTTCACTATGACCCTTATTCCCAGAAGCTTATAGTTATACCAAGCAAGCCTTTCAGGCAAAGGGATGTTAAGGTATACCCTTAAGATTGAGATTATAATACCAATTGGCATCCACAAGAAGGTCAAGAGTGCTACAAGAGGGGTTGGCCTTTGCACTAAGCGACCCTCATGGAAGATAACAGGGCTTAAAAGTTTGTTCCTTGGTAGTGGCTCACACTTGGTCCTTGGCACTTTATATGCTTCCTGCAGAGGAAACAAAAAATTCAACAAAATTTACTTATCTTCCAGAGTCATAAATTAAGCGTTCTTGTTCACTAAGAAGTGTACGAAGATGAGCAATTTAATTAAGTTTCTTCTTTGAAAGTTTAAGCCAAAAATTCAGACCTAATTTCATAATTAACTGTGCAAGGCATTTCATCCACTTGCATATTGCATCATAGCTGTTTGATATGATTAATTAATAATCAGAACTCAGCCCATAAACAGCTTCAATTTGCAGAGTGTAAAGAGGTCAATCGTAAAGTCACAGGAATTAGGCTTACTAGTGAATGATGACAAACTATGTAGGGCAATGTTTATTATGATAAAACTTTGATAAAATTACTCAGTAAATGAAATTTCAGCCCATGAACTACCCCAATATTTACAGAACACACGAATTTTTCCCAAGAACAGAACATGAAACCTGCATGATAACTGTTTGATAAAATTACTGAAAAAAAAAAAACTCAAAACTCAACCCACACACAGCACCAATATAACAAGGAAGGTCACAAGAATGATGCTTAGATACTACTCAATGATGAACTAAGCACTATGCAAATTAAATGACAAAGATTTCACAATTATTGCATGGGAGGAAAAAAACACAGGGACTGGGTTGACTATACTGTTGAGCGTCAAATTCTAAAAGAGTGGGTAAGGCATAAGGAACTTATGGAGAGTAACAAAAGGACTCAATCATTGACTTGAGAAATAACAAAGCAAAGAGAGATGCCAGTTATTATTAGTAGCAGGAAATAGTTAAAAGGGTTAGAGAAAAAGAAAAGAAGAATAAAACAGAGGGAGCAATGGAGGGCGAAGTATTTATAAAACGGACCAGATTCAAAACAACTAAGGGGGACCATTACAGGAAGTGAATGAAATTAAAAAGCCCAACAGATATCAGTTGGAGGTCTCATTCCATGAGAGAAAAAAATTATACACACACACGTAGCTGCACCAGAAGAAAAGGCATGTGAGCAGCAGCTCATTTTTCCTTGGCCATTAACACTCCCACCAAACCTAAATTCATTTTTATAGAATTTTTCTATAAATTGTATATTTTGTTGGTGGGTCATATCTTTTTCAATGCAGAAAAATTGGTTTTAAAATTAGTTCAAGTTATCTTATTTAATATGTTCCTTTTTTTTTTGGTCCATGAAAAATAACATACCTATATTTTGGCAATTTAATTAAGATTCACTTTGAAAAATTGCTATCCTCAAAAAAGAAGAAAAGAAAAAAGTAACGTAGCACAGGCTATATTTATAAAAATTTAATTAAAAAGAAAATATGGACCATGTTTAGTAGCATCTGATTATTTATAGTAGATTTGTATACAAATAAAATATATCAATGGATAAAACGTTGGTCCCATATTTAATATTATTCTCCTGTGCCATTCTTCTCTTCTATGTATCACATAACAGTTAAAAAAAAAAAAGATCACTGTATATTTGGCAGGGGTACTTTGTTCTGCTCATGTATTAATCTATAACAATCTATTGATTTTAATTAATTATATAAGGGAAATAGTAATAACTAATAAGAGCAGTTATAAAGTTTGTGATGGCTCTTGAATAAAAACTCAGAGACAAAACTGGCCCCAGAAGCAGAAAGACGAGGGTAATAAATTAAATTAATAAAAGTGAAAAGTGAAACCAAATTGAAGTTCTGGCGGTGAAAACAGAAAAACATTTCGCAGATATTACTACTACTGTACTATATGATTATTAATACGATAGTAATAATACCTTGCAAATTGACATGAATTCATGATCGCTCTCGCTATCTCCCAGTCCTAAATCCGGCAAGTTCGCCGGCGACCCAAACTCCTTCATCACCACCACCTTCTTGTGCTCACCCACCAGCACTCCCGGCTTCTTCACCAGTCCGGTGGCTCTCCCCGACGCTGTCACCTCTAATTCCGTCCCCAGCACCCTGTCCACCCCCAAGAATGTCTTCACGAACGGCTCCACCATTACTCTCGGGCTCGCCGTCACAATGTACCGCTTACCGAAGGAGTTGAACACCCGCCATGCGTCCGGGTGGACGTCCTCCGCGTAGAACCGTGGCAGAACGGACCGGGCGACGATCTCGACGTCGCGGATCTTGAGGCCGGCGAAGGTGAGGAAGATGAGGGTCTTGATGGCGAGGGTTTCAGAGAGGAATATGTAGGTGAAGTAGACGAAGGGGACGGAGGCGAGGAGGAGGAGGGCGCGGAGGATGCTTCCGGCCTCGAGAGCGACGAGCATGTAGTAAGGGAAGGCGCTACGGGACACGAGGAGAGTGCCGTCGAGGTCGGACGCCACCGTCTGGTTGGAACGTTGATCGGTGGTGCATTTCGAGATGGGTTCAAAACGACGTCGGAAAGCTCCCATGACCATGACAAAAGAGAGGAGAGAGGAGATTCGTTGTGATGATGGCTAGGCTTGAGAGAGAGAGAAAGAGGGAGGGAGCAAATGGGGTTTAAAAAGGGCGAGAGGAGGAAGAAGATGGTGATGTTGTTGAACAATTTTTGAGATCCAAATATTGAAAATGAATATTAAATAAATGTTATATATTCCCAAGCGCATGCATATTGGGTCCATTAGTAAGAAATAGTATCTTTTTATCTTGCACGCATCTTTTTGCCATATCTAAGTCATCTATATATTTAATAAATCCATTAAAACTCCCTTTTTTTAAGAAGGTTATACACGCATATGGTCAGCCACGACCTTATAGTCTAACAACACCAAAAATTGTAAGTTCAAATTTTATGTAAAGGATACAATGAGTGGATATAAAGAAGAAGCATGTCTAATTAAATTGATGTAATATTAAATTTTGTCAGATATAATGTATATATTGGAACGAACGAGATTTATTAGGTAAAATAATAGTAGAATATAATGATATACTCCCTCCAATCCTATATATAAGCTTCACTTTTAAAAAGGGTCTGGTCTAAAATATAAGCTTTATTTTTGAGTTTGTTGAATATTTGTTACTTTTTTTTCCTATTTTGTCCTTAGTTGACTGTATTTAGTGCTTCATCTCTCTCATAATATTATATCTATATTTTTTTTTAATTTATTGCCTCTCTTATTTACTCTCTTACCAAATAAGGTTAAATTTGAAAAACAAAAATGCATTTATGATTTATTTATTATTTTTAACTAATTTTAACTATTAGTTTATTAAACATAATTCGGTTATTTGAAACTTATATATAAGACCAGAAGAAGTAGTAGTTTTTGGGAGAGAGCAATAATTCTGCTATCAAACAAATTTTTTATTTTTTTGTTTTTAAAAACAAAAAATTATTTTTAAAATAAGAAACCAAACAAACCCGTAGTTTTCCGGGGAGAGTAATAAAAGTGAGGCGGGCAAGTGAAAGGAGAGGGCGAGGGGATGGAGGTGTGTTGACGTACTAATTAGGGCAGTTGAGGGGAGGGAGGGTAAGTGGTTGGAAGTGGATGCCAACAGCTGCGTTTCATTCAATTAGCCTACTTTCTAGTTTATTCATCCCCCTCCCCGTCCGCCCGCCTCCATTCTCTTCCAATCATATTTCATTCTCCTAATCTATTCTCCATACCATTTTAATTAATTATTATTATTTTAATATTAATCCCTTCTTCCCCTTTCTAAATTATTATTATTATTTTTATCCTTCAACCAATTAATTCTCTTCTCCACCTAATTAACTATCCCCTTTTCTCCCATTCATTCATCCGCTTTGACTTTCACTTATTCCCCCCTTTTAATTCTATCTCTCATCATCCCTTTCATCTTTTAATCCTACGTACCACCGGTCCTAATTATAAAAGCCAATTGACTAATTTGAGAAGATTAAGGAAGTAAGTTGAGTTAGTTATTTGTTCTAAATATGTTTTATCTTTCCTAAAATATCCTTACTAATCAAGTGAATTGACTAGAACTATTATTATTAGAAAGGCTATTTTGAAAAAAAAAAGTATAAATATGAAAGACAAAGTGAATTGGGGTCTTATATTTAAGATCAAAATAAAAATCAAATAGGATCTTATATTAAGGACGGGAGGTAGTATATGCAATTCTTTTCGTAGAAACTAAAATGAATTTTACCCTTATGTAGACCCAATATATTAACAAATGAGAGAAAAATATTTATCAGACATTTAATTAGGACAAAATCCGAAAATAAATATTTTAAAAGTGATTTTTTACTTTGAAAATAAACTATAATTTGTTGAAGAAGTTAATGGAGAGATATAGGAGGCGGGAATATTAATGATGAGGTCGCATGAGAGGAGGTAGGTAGATGTTGCATGTTGAAAGGGGGCGGAATTTACCAGATGAAGGCGATTTCCCACGTATTTTCTCACTCCCTCTTGCTTTTCTTATGGGAAACTCATTTAATCCCTGTGATTATATAATAAGCTCACAAGTTTTATTCTTGCAACCTCTTTTTTTTTTTTTTTGTGTCCTACGCATATATATTACTCCTCATGTCCTAAATATAAGATCCTTATACTAGTGTATATAAGTTTCTTATATTTAGGATCGGAGGAGTATCTTATTACACATCATTCAAAAATGCTTACATTTGCTGTTTCACGCCCTTCAGTTTTCATTATATATATATATATATATATATATATGTATGTATGTATGTATAGGAGATAAACAGTTTAGTGGAATGAAATAAAACCATGACTCAAAAAGTGAATGAAAATTACGCTTTATATTTCAGGAAAATTAAAAAAAACAAGAATTTATTGCAAACTACTCCCTCCGTTCCTTATTATAAGAGACAAATAACCGAATTACGTTGATAAAAAAAATAGTTAAAATTAGTTAAGAACAATCAATGTGTAAAAAATATAATTTTTTCCCCAAAAATGCCCTCAATTATAAGGAGAGAGAGCATGAGAGAGAACAATTAAATTATTAAAAGAAAGAGAAGTGGGAGGGAGAGAGAGTGTGAGTTGGAGACAATAAATATGGGTAAAATAGGAAATCAACACAAAAAGTAGAGACAACTTTTAAGTGTCTCTTATATACAGAAACATGCCATAAGTATCAAATGTTTCTTATAATAGGGAACGGAGGGAATAATAACTATACTTTCTTATTTTCTTTTTCTTTTTTTGGTTTTTTGCAACGTTAACTATCCTATATCAAGCGCTACAATTTTTAAATGCAGACGAAGTGACATAAAAAGAGATGATGAATTAAATGAGATTCAGATTTTTTTTATTGAAAAATAATATGTATTGAAATTTGAAGTGGTTCTTTTGCCAACCCAAACCTATCATAGCCTGTGCCGTGCTGGCACATTATACTTGTCAACTTGACCCATTTTACTAATTCTAATTAAAATGAGGATCAAATAAGGATATATATTTTGAATTATTTTTTAAAAATGAATAATACATTATTAATTACGTAGAGTCGTGATGCTATCTATGAATAATTTTTCTTTTTGCATAGTTTTTTTGTTTTTTGGTCCATTCTTTTTTGCATAGTTAAATGTGTAGCCAAATTTCAATTGTTCAGAAATCCAAACAATGAGTTATAGTGGACTAAGCCAGCCAGTAGTAAGAAAATCCCATATCCAAACAAGTAGGATGCCTTCTAATCAAGCAGACAGGTACAGAGCACTGCGAACCCTCTCCTTGTCCCTTAGCTTTATATTTCTTCGTCGATGTTATTTTCTGTGTCTTCACTTTCTGTCATTTCTTTTCCTTTTCCTTTCTTGCCATCCACTTCCTGTCATTTCATTTCCTCCACCCAAGTCTTTGCAAGGCAATGACTTCTCTTTATTTTGTCCTGGCTTACCTTTCTTTTCACGTGGTATATGTACAAAATATGAGTAATGAGGGCCCCGCTCATGTTTGAATTGTGTGGTTTGAAATAAAATATATCGGAAATGGTCAAAAGAAATAAAATACTCCTCCGGTCTTTAATATAATACTTATTTAACTAATTTGATTAGATTAAAAAAGTTAGATAGGTTAATTAATTATAAGAAATATAACATGTTTTTCTTAAAATACCATAATTATCTTCCTTAATATTCTCTCTTCCCCTTTCATTTGATCATGCTTGAGGGAATATCAATAGGCATAATTTAAAAACAACTGATAAATATGAAAAATATACCTTATATTTAGAATCAAAATCAACTCAATAATTAGATTTAGGATCAAAATTAACTCAACAATCAGATCCTATATGCGGAGGAGTATATAGGAACATATGCATTCACAAAATTAGTTTTACCTAGTTATGTATTTACATTTTTCATTTCTACTTTTTTCACATATGATTAAAAAATGATATGCAGTGCTGAAAATTAAAATTTAAAAGCCACTTTATAATTTTTCACATTATTATTAAAAGTATATATGGGGAAATTCTGATAATAAGTGACAGAAGATATACACACACATATATATATATATCACAGCTATCAACTCTTCATATACAACATATATTTGCAAAACGTTCCTTCTAATTTTTCAAATTATGTCTATTGTTTTTCGGTTTTCGTGAAAGTAGCTAGTTTGTGTTCTAAATAAAATATGTTCATTAAGAAATAACTGAGTTATAATCTAAGATTATGATATTACATGTGACACGTGACGATGATGTGAATATATAACATCCTCTTTAATTTGTGTGAGCCCTAAAGCAGCGATTGAACTTTAGAGCACATCCCAATAATTATTGCGACCACTTGACGATACCAAGCTTTGCCGCGTGGGATGCGGTCTGCTATAAATTATATATTTGTGTTTCTAAAATATTTTACTCAACCACAAAAATTACAGTTGGTTTAACATTGAAATTGCAAAACAGAAATAAAACATGAGATGAGTTCTTGGCGGGTAAATTAGATAATTAAAAATTTATGAAGGCAAAATGTACTCCCTCCGTCTCTTATTATAAGATCCGATTTTTTGAATGGGTTTGTCCCTCTTTATAAGATCCTCTTTGAGTTTGTCTGAACATTTGATGCATTATTACCTATTTTATCCCTAATTTAATGTATTTAACATATTTTTTCTTCATTTATCTCACATTTATCCATTTATATATAGATGTATATTTGAAAAAAATTGCATTTGCTACATATTGATTGCTTTTAACTAATTTTAACTGTCTTCTTAAATCTCACAATTTAGTTAAAAAGATCTTATAATAAGGGACAGAGAGAGTATAAAATGCCTTTTGAACTTCATTAATTAGAATATGTGCGCGTGTATAGTAATCTCCTTGATTTTTATATTCTCACAAAAACACATTCCTAAAGTTTAAGATTTATATAGATAACTCCATTGTCTCTAATTTATTTGTGAATTAATTCTATCATTTATAATTAATTTGCCAACTTCAAAAAAAAAACCGTACTACAATAAGTAATATGGGTCATTTATCAGCTTATACAAATTTTAATAGATAACTAGAAAAACAATAATAAGTCGAATCAATAAATAAGGCCGGAATATAGATGTATGCGTGAGCCAACAAAATTGGCCCTTTAATTCTCTTTTTGCTGTGTGAAAACCCTAATAAGGCGGGCGAGAATTATTAATCTTTGTTCCTCTTACTACTCAACTTGCTTGACTTTAACAAAATCACTAAGTCCAGAAGTTTCCACTGGTCCATATCAGCATCAACCACCTCTCTTCTTTCCTTCTTCTTCCTCCTCCTTTTATGTCTCTTTCTCTCCCTCTCCTCCACAAGAAACAGTTAACTTGATAACTCCACCAGCACCTTCCCCCCCCCTTATATATATATATATATATATATCTCCAGTGTGTGCCTTAGGTATTATACAGAGTCAATGAAATGAGAAGCGTATAATAGTAGCAATTCATAACTTATGGACAGTGCAGTTTATTAGAGATTAATGTGAATAATTAAAATATAATTAATATATACTACTTCCGGTCCTAATTATAAGATCTAATTGATTAATTTGAAGAGATTAATGAAATAAGATAAGTTAGTTATTTGTAATGAATAGTTGTTATCTTTTCTAAAATATCCTTACTAATTAAATGTATTGGCTAGAAGCATCATCATTAGAAGGACTTCTTTAGAAAAAATATATAAATATGAGAGACAAAGTGGATTGTCATCTTATATTCATAATCAAAATAAAAGTCAAACGACATCTTATATTAAGGACCAGAGGTAGTATAATGCTCTTTATTGAGATTAGAAAGAACAATACTTCTCTTTTACCCTGCTTATTTACATCACATATGAATTTTATAATATTTTGTATTTTTCTAGGTAGTCCATCAGGGCACGTGCGTTTTTGTGGATTCAGAATTTCTTCGTCGACCTATCTAACTTGTTCTCTTTTTCCCCTCTTAATTGTTGAGAATTACTTGTTACTGAATTTAATAACAGAAGATCCGTTAAGGGGAGTCAAGATAGTCAGATTAAAAAACAATAATAATCATGAAAGTCCACAAAAGTATTGTATTATCCAAAGATTCGCACTTTTTATATTAATCCTTATGAATCAAGAAATAGGGATTTTAGTTTGGGTTAGTACAACGGATCCTAGAAGGTAAAAATTAGGTTATTTAGGTCTTTGCCTTGAAGTGAAAAGAACCTTGATAGTTAAAATATAATAAAATTCATTAGGTTATTTAGCCCCTTGTTTGGTCACGACTTGGATTATGAACCTGTTATGAAAAATTAATCCTTAAATGATTAACAGTTAATTAGCTATATATCTAGGCATAAACTCTGTTATATATAGTATGTTTCAAATTTTCCAATCCTAATTAAGAATATGATTTTATTGGTTTGAATTTATTTTAATGTGTAACACCACAAGAAGCCCAACAAATTTTGTTATGAGGCTGACTGATAAATCAGATACCACTGAATTTTCAAACCGACTCAAATTCAATTCAATGATCCATCAAATCAATTAACAAGGCTACTATATTGTGTTAAAGCATTTAATAATTATAATTATTTTTTCCCAACTTAGCACGGACATTTAATTTATACGACCGATTAATTAATCAAACACAGACAACACATATTTGATAAGTACGGCAAATTGTTTTTTTTTTAAACAATCGTATGAAGATATTTGTATCTAATACTAATTCATGACAGTATCATCATAAAAGATTTTACTTACAAGAAATGAAATATATGGTAAAAAAAAAAAAACCAGACATGGACAACTTGATCTCCACAATTTAATAGCATAAAGAAACAATTTCAACTAAAACAGACTGGAAAAATAAAGAAAATTCCAAAAGAAGTATAATGCATATCAATAAATGGTAATTAAGGATGCGATTAATATTCAACTAGAACATGAGTTCAAATCTTGTTATTAATAAGATTAAGATGGAAATTAAATCTACCCAGGAAGTATTTTTTTCAATGTTGATATGACATGGCATAAAGTTTCTTTAGGTGTAAATGTCACACAGTGCACATTAACATTATCAAATGGAGCAAAAAATGTCATGCCTGGTACATATAATTAACTTCTGTTACTTTAGTACGATGGGACCCACTCGTTGCCCAATCATCATAATAAAATAACAAACGTTAGCTATATACTGATCAAGCATGTCATTTTGTTCAATTTTATGGTCTCGGACGTATGTAGGAGAATACTTACCATGCAAGCGGGTAGATTTCTACCTCAACTTTAAATAATACTACTTCTAGTCCTTAAGACAAAAGCTCATTTGACTTTTATTTTAATCATATATAAGACCTCAATCCACTTTGTCTTTCATATTTATCTATTTTTTCTCAGTATAATCTTCGTAATAATGATAGTTCTAGCCAATACACTTGATTAATAAGGATATTTTAAAAAAAAACAACACATATTTATTACAAATAAATAACTTAACTAATTTTTTTAATCTATTCAAATCAGTCAACTAACTCTTATATTAAGAACTAGAAGAGATATAAGATCTAGTTTACTTATAATGCTAAATCTTATATTTAGGCGCAGAGGTAGCATGATAGTTTCGTTGGTGAATAAACGGTATGTATGTAAGCATGCATGTAGATACTTTTAAAGTCTTTGATTTTGCAGGGATATTATTGTGCCTGCTACCAACTTAATTAGGTCAACTTTTTTGTTTTTGAGCAATGGAGAGAGATAAAGAAGCCGTCTTTATCTTTGGGGGGATTTTGAACTTTCGGTGAAGACGTTAACAGATGTAGACATCAAATAAAGACGTGAAGAGAGGGCATGGCTCTCATGGGGGCAAGATGAGGTCAAGGGAGACACGCCCCTTTTCACTACTTGTGGATCTTCACCTGTTTAGTCGGTTTTGGATTAATTGTTTACGTCTTTTCATTCGTCCTTAATCACACCATTAATTCTTCCGACCAAATCTATATTCACGTCTTCTCAGTTTTCAAAACCACCAATCCCATCCCTCCCGTCTTTCTCTTTCATCCTTGACCTAGGTAGCTAATTACACATTAATTGAATTATTTAAACGAAGTAGCAGTTATTTAGGGCTAAGAAACCAACTTTAATTAGTGGTCATGTAGTAATTTTGTAGTGTGTATTCAAATTCAATTTCGTGGGAGATGCCAAAAGTTTTTTTTTTAAAAAAAGGAAATCACTGTGCAGTTTCATATGAGCAATATATATAATCACTAAAATTTTCGCAACAAGTGGATATTATGCAATGACAAATTTCAATATAGAAAACGACCTGCTTATAACTTGATATGAAATTGTATGTAATATATTTATGTGTAGAAAGCAACCTTGTGTGTGTGTGTGGTGACTGTTGAATCATTAATCAAGGTTTGATATATGTAATTTTCTCATTAATCTGAAGCTCTTCAAATTAAGGGACACAAATAATGCACACGTGTCAAACAAAAAATCCACAAATCAAGACACACTGCTTTATTTAAATCTATTTAATTTATGACTCTAACCTTCGACCCTGCTAATGATTTTGATTTGACACACACGAAATATATCGTTTTAAGGACTGACAAGAAAGCTGGAGCAAAGTTCATTATTTCATCTTAATTAATTATCTCTGAAAAAAAAACCTAATTAATTATTAGTATCAGATTGATACGATGCGTATTCAATGCTAGCTATCAAGATTTAAGCCAGATCAAAGCACTCCTTTCGATTCTCATTACAAGGCACTTTTAAGTTTTAATCACCTCATCATCAAAACTACAGAGAAATGATAAATGAGTCATTAATTTTTACCTGAAAATGAATTTGTTTAAAAAAATTTACCAATATTTAATACCCATTCAGTCATTAATCTGAGAACTCATTGTTTGACCTGAATAGATTTAAAAAAGTTAACTAAATTGCTTAATTCTAATGAATGTGACGTAATCTCTCTAAATTGTCTTTTTATGTAACGTTAAATTATATCAGTTTATAAATTAGATAAGTTAATTTAAAAATAATAATAAACATGAAATATAACATGAACTAATTTCTTAAATTTAGGATTAAAAAAAAAAACTCTCTAACTAGCTAACTTCTACATTATAAGGACCCTAAATCACGTTCAAGACAGAGGGAAGTCGCAATTGATAAAATTTTAAATGGGAGTAATTCTAAAAAAACATAATTAATAGTGATTAATCTATTTCTCTTAATTAGAATATGCGTATAATACAAATCGGTGGGAATACATAATAAAACTAACAAATTCACAAGTCAATAAAAAAAAAAAAGCCGAGAAGAATAGAGCACAAAGAAGGACACAATTTCGTGATAAAGTGCATATAATACAGTGTGTGATATTAAGTTGGAGGTGGCAAGTTCAAATTGTGTTGGTACCACAAAGAGAAGAAGTAAGAGGAGGGCCACACAATAATGTTGCATAATCAATCTATAGTGTAGGAGGGCTTATAATAAATGGCCGTCTCACACCAAACTTAGGAAGCTTGATGAGTTCAACATTAATTATGATCGAAGTCCACCACCGTGCTTCGCAATCCAAACAAATTAAAGTACACAAGTTTGGAAAACTTCAATATTACAGCTCTGAAAATTCTCATATCTTGTGTGTGTGTGTGTGTGTCTGTAGTCCTACCTAACCATTAGGTTGGACTTTCTGAGTTTGAGGCATTTATTGATCACAACGTGAATAGCTTCTTCTCTCACACGGTTTCATCACGCTTACTACTTTCAATGCCAAAGTATCTCTCACAAGTTTTGATCGATTCATTCTCTTCAGCTAATTCCATGTGCTCGCTATTATTATATTTATTTAATTAGCCACATTTTTTTAATTAACATGGTAACAAAAGCGAGTTTAATTGTGTGGCTTTCTATCCATTTTTATTCATAACTTTTCGGTGATTAAATGTTATTGGCTATTAAATATGACATCGATTGATATATATATATATATGTAGACATAGATAGATGTAAATGTATTACTCCATTACTCTGTCATTTTCTTGATCAATTTTTGCTTTTAATTACTATGTTCACCCAGTTTTATTTGTATTGTCGCCCTGATCGCAATAATAAGAAGGTTATTAGCATGATGATAATGGACATGAACTAATTAAAGTTGTCCCAAACATAGGTAAACTGGGGATAATGACAGTGGGAATAAAAATCATGTATTAATATAATTGTTCTTTTTTTTTTTTTACGATAAGCTAAAAGGGGATTGGTATTAACTTGTCAATATATATAAACATGTGTCTGGAACTCCGTTGAGAGCTTACGAGAAAACGGCATTCAGAGGGTTTGAAATAATTTTTCAAATACACTGTAAAATGGAATTTACATTGAGTTGTATTGTTAATGCCAGATCGGTTTGATATTATGACATTTTTGGGCAAAATTACATGCATGCCAATGAAATTCATTAAATATAATTTGAAATCTTAGTCTCTCCGAAAGTAAAAATAAATTTTTAAGAATACCTTCCGATTAATATAAATCCTATCCAAACTCGCACTTAATTATTACTCTTATAGTGGGCAATTTTAGAATAAGTTCGTTTATGAAATCATATTTTTCTCCAAATATAATATAGTATTTCATGAAATATTTAAAAACTTTTAAACTGTCTTATAATTTGAAATGGAGGGATTAAGTTATAAACAAGAATATTTATTGTTGTCAAAGTCCCGGCCCGCAAATACAAGAGAAAATGCATTTAATTATAAATGCAATTTTTTAGTTTTCAGAATTATTCTCAATTTCTATATGATTAGCATATCAACAACACTATCAAAACGAATATGTAAAATGTGTTCAACTTCATTAAAATCAAACTTGTCCGGCGGATCTAATTAGGTTTTTTCTTTTCTTTTTTTCAAAAAAAAAAAAAGAAAAAGAAAAGACGGGATAGTCAAGGGGGTCAATTAGATATTTTCTTATAACCTGAAAGGGGACTGGAATTAAAAATTCTTTATCTGCTTTAAAATAATTGTGGTTTAAACTTAATTATACTTTGTCAGTCCGTCTTATCCTGTTTATGAATTATTTTCAGTATTTATTATCATAATTAAAAAACTTCAAATTTTTTAACTCTTATCTAAAAATTGAATAATTTTTTTTTATTTTGCCCATATTAATTGCATCTTTTAAAAAAATTCCTACTTACCCACATTAATATTGTATAGGAGTAAAAAATAAAAATTGCAATCAATAATCGATGTGGTGAAAAGGAATTAATAAAACCCCTCTTCCAAATGCTTCAGAAATAGTAAGACATGAGGGAATGTAACATGCTAAGGGAACTACTAAAATTAAATAACCTACCTTTGTATTATTGCGGAACCTGAGCCTCACGTGGGTCATTATTATTTTTACTGCTGAAGAGCTAAAATGGCATGAAAATATTTAATGATGATACATGCGTGTGATTGTTAACTTATTTTTACTTCAAATTTAATTTAGATTACGAAAAGGGGTTAAATCTGCGTAGAAACTTATAGGGCAGTTGAGATTAATTAATATTATAATAACGGGAAGCATCGCCGTTAAAAAAATAGAATTAGGAACAACAAAAAAGAATAAGTGTCGTGGCTGATTTTGACAACATTTTTTTCAACTTCAACAACATTATGTTCTAAATCTGCCATGGAAAAAGAAGAGACAAGATACCAAGTTACCAACTCTGTCACCTTGTGGTGCAAGTCATAGATGTTTGCAAGACCAGGAAAAAATATATGTTAGGTAGGTTTCTTGAGTATTGTCGGATCATACTGTTTATAATATCTTTGGGTATGTGCGTATATATATATATATATATCTAAGTATGTATTTGGCTTATTTGACAATTTAATCAATAATTAGACTCTTAAGTTGCCCAATAATTCAACTGTTTGGCCAGACAACGGCACTATTTGAATATTATAAACTTTTCCATAATTGTTAAACACACACACACAAGATTCAGCCACGAACTTTTTTTTTTTAAATTTATGAGCAATTTTGTTGATTTCTTATTTCTTTCAACTCTTTAATGGAGCCCTGTGAAAATTTAGTCACTGGTAAACAATTGGGCCGGGCACATCATAACAGTCTAATTCTGCTGGTGATAGACCCAGTCCTAAAGGCCCAATATATTTGGGGATTTATTTGGACCATCATATTAATCCAAGGGTTAAAAGTTCAGACCCAATGAAGAGGTTCCAAATTCAAGATTACTTGTTTTTTTCTTTTTTTCCTTTTTATTTTATTTAATATTGTGATCAGTAAATCTCTAAAAAAAAATGCTGGCCCCAAAAAAAAAAAAATCTTAACAAGTTTAGAGGAAAGAGGAATATAGAGAAGAATTATAAAAGGGACATTTTACTTCTATCCCCTTTCTGCTTCGGCATTTGATTACATAGCTTCTGTGAGGGACATAATAGAAATCAGTTGCAGAAGACAAGGGATAACTTAAATCATGTTATTATGGAGTCAACCATTTTATTAGGCCAAGTATATATGGATTCCATGAAAGCATCATCACTTAAGCTTGAAGGGAATGGCCCTCATCACTATCTCATGATACAAAGCTGCAAGTCCGGCCCCAAGGAAAGGCCCCCACCCAGAAGATCCACTGCACCAAAGTCAAGAACCACAAATATAATACCATTAATTGAAGAGTTTAAGGAAATCCATTTGATCCTAATCTCTGGCACACATAATGAATAATTATAGAAGAAGACTGACTCACATGGTCGTCCCAAACTTGATCCTTGTTGAAAACGAGTGCTGTACCCAGACTCCTAGCAGGGTTGATCCCAGTCCCCGTGATAGGAATTGTAGCCAAATGCACCACAAACACAGCAAACCCAATAGGCAGTGGTGCCAAGATCTAACAATTATCCACACAAAAGACACACACAACTTAATTAGAATTCATTTCATGTTCAAAATTATAATACCTATCAAACAAACTCAAAACTTCAGGAAAAGATTTTGCTTACAGGGACGTGCGCGTCTCGAGCGTTTCGTTTGGCATCAGTGGCTGAGAAGACAGTATAGACAAGCACAAAAGTGCCGATGATTTCTGCACCAAGGCCACTAATTGAGGAGTATCCTTCACTAAGACTATTGGCACCCCCTCCAAGCCTCTCATACTGGCTTCCTTCAAACCCCTTCACAACTGCGACACCACATGTAGCTCCCAAGCATTGCATTGTTATGTACAACACCGCCCTGGTCAGTGATACCTTCCTTGCCAAGAACAGCCCAAATGTCACAGCTGGGTTAATGTGACCCCCTGCATTAAACACCCCCATCAAGTAAATTAAGCATAAAAATGTCTACGTAAATCTGTAAGATTCATTTCATCAAGCAGTTGGTGTTCGATGGGCCTTACCCGAGATACCGGCAGTGCAATAAACAAGAGCAAAGATCATGCCGCCAAATGCCCAAGCAATGCCTTGAACGCCGACAGTGGAACATTTGGACGGCGACATAGCCCCGCCCATAACAGTTAAAACTGTGATGTAAAGGAACGAGAAGGTGGCCACAAACTCTGCTATGCCTGCACGGTAGAATGACCAGGAAGATAACTCAGTGGGCTCAAAAAACGGTGCGGGA
The DNA here is from genome assembly GCF_004799145.2 of Neltuma alba. Lineage (NCBI taxonomy): Eukaryota > Viridiplantae > Streptophyta > Magnoliopsida > Fabales > Fabaceae > Neltuma > Neltuma alba. The sequence continues at coordinate 37,386 of NW_021633463.1, forward strand.
GGTGGATCTTGGTAGTCTCGAGGACTGCCATGGATGTTAGCCGTACAAATTTCAATAAGTTGCCTATCTATCCTCGCGTCTTCATCTTCCACCTCCATTTTCGAACCAGTTCTTCAGGCAGCATGGAGGCATTCTGGGAAGTGTTAGGCTTGGTTAAATATGGAACAAGTGAGAGAGATCTTATCACTAAGGGACAAGAGAGAGAGGGTGCGTGTGGTGTGAGCTTGAGGGAAAGGGGGATGGTGGTTGTGAAAATTTGGAGGCTTCTTCCGATCGGTGCGAGGAAAGCATGAACTGGGCACGGCTTTCGGTAAACATGACTCTGCAAACTGGAAACAACCATAGCGCCGATCGACGACAAGAGTCTTGACTTGGGAACTTCCATTTCTTTGCTTGTCATTTTCTATTTTCTGTTGCAAGTTTTGCTTTGTTTATTATTTACTATTCCACATGTTTCTCCCATTTCCACGCATGGTATTTTTTTAAGGAAAAAAAATTACTCGCATTTCATATAATATCTTCTCTTCTTAATATACTACCTCCGGTCTTTAATATAAAATCCTATTTGATTTTTATTTTGATCCTAAATATAAGACCCCAATCCACTTTGTCTCTCATATTTATATATATATTTTCCAAAGTAGTCATTCTAACAATGATAGTTCTAATCAATACATTTGATTAGTAAGGATATTTTAGGAAAAACAACACCTATTTAGGATAAATAACTAACTCAACTTACTTTCTTAATCTCCTCAAATTAGTTAACTGGCTCTTATAATTAGGACCGGAGGTAGTAAGATTTAATTTGTATTTCAATTTAAATTACAAATTAGATCTTACCTTAAGAAGCAAGGTTGTATGTACACAGACTTGTATTTTTAATATAATAATTAATTAATCAGTTAAAGTGTTAATGAGAAATTGTTTCAATAGTATTGTTCCACATCATATTAATTATACTCATAGCAAATTATTCTAATAACAACGTCACCTAATGAGATCCCAAACTTGATACAACGTATAGATTACTCTAATAAACACGCATACTTACTTTTCAATTACCAATTTTCTCTCATAATTCAACATCCTTGCAAGTTGCAATTGATACACACACATACATGGAAATGCAAAGTACATAGTAAACACAATTTCAGTTTAAGTAACAAACCACTAGATATAATCAGACGCTAAGAACCCTCTCAAACTCTCGCAGACTCATCACCAACCTCAGCAGTACCAATACTGTTACTTTCGTGTTCTTTATGTTGAGGCACAAGCTTCATATACACAAAGGCAACACAAAGGTAAATGCAGAAAAACACAGTCGCAAATATTGCCAACATTACATAGTACCTATCCAAATGCGCTTCGTCCTTCTGGAAGTTCTTCAACCACATCCTCACTATCAAAATACAAGGAATCCCCAACATCTTACCAATGCATGAAACTATGTCTTTCGACAGCCTCCCAGGATTCATTAATGTCTCAATCTCATCATCATGAGCCAACAATTCCTCCAAACCATTTTGGGCAAGCCCTTCCACGAGTCCTAAAAGAACATAGTGAGGACACAACCATGCCACACCCGTCATGAGGTACTCCTCTTTCACCCCTTTCTTTCTACCAATCTCAACTTTCCACGCTATAACACAACATATAATGGCACAAACCATTCCACTGCCTATTCTTACTAATGTGGTCCCTTGCTTTTTATTGGCCCCACACAACCCAAATATGAGTATGATGATTTCATTCACCGCGCTCTTTATCACAATCATGAAAGAAAACCGCAACGGTGTATGTTTTTTAATCTTCAGAGTTTTCATTTTAGTACCTTGTTCTTGAAAGAAAATATTACCAGTAGCCAAGACTAGGCTGTATGCGATGCAGCTAAACATCATAAGCCACTTCATGTTTCTTACTCGTTTTGGGACTGTGGGGGCATCTTTGTGAACTGATTCACCTATACGTGCAGTACTTTTGGAGCCAAAAATTAGGAACAAGAGACCGGATGATACCATTACAATAGCTGAGGTGTGAAAAACTTGTACCCACTGGAGTTTCATAAAGCCAAAGATAGCTATGGCGGCTCCAACAATCCAAGCACTCTGAACCCACACGATTCTGCAGATTGCTGCTCTCTTCATCTCTTCCTCATTATTGCTCTGGCTTCTTATTGACCGAATATTATAGCATTCGCATAACTTATGCTCAAGAAATGACTTCAGAAGTGGATGTGCTCCTCCCTTTCCTAATGCGAAAAGCACAGATATCACAATGAAAAGAGGCACGTTCTTCTCTTGATGTTCTTGTCTGGCAAAGGACCACAAAACCATTATTGCCTGTCAAAACATAACACATATCCTGATCAGTACTAAATAAAAATGACTAGAATATAGGAAACAGTAGTAGTGGAGAGACTTACTGCAATATAGGAAACTGTGGAGACGACAAGAGCGAAAAAACGACGACCAAATCTTGCACAGGTGAAGCGAACAAGAAGTATAGCTGCGAAGGAAGCGAGGCCTTCTTGCAGACACAATAGCGATGCTGCTCCAGCGAGATGATTTTCCATGGCTTCTTGTGTGTAGAAGGTTACCAGAATTGATACACATGCATATTCCACCACGTTGTAGCCTACCACCAAACCTGCATAAAGTATATGGACAGAAGAGATTAAATTAATGAATTTTAATTATAATTGTATGAATGTTTTAAAATCAAATCAAATTAAAGGGTTCGTTTTTGGAAGGATATCTTACCCCAGCTGAAGAAGGCGCTTGGACTCAAAAGGAAAGCACAGCTCGACCACCCATATACAGCCTGCAAGGCTCTTGACACTGCCATATTGTTAATGGTTTTCATTCTGAATTAGAACTGTTAATTAGAGGTATACGTTTATCACTTTGTCTCACATATATATTACCATCTGGTCGAAGTTCCAAGCGCGTTTATCATGACTATTTACTCTCAGGTCGGGACATAGAAGATTATTGAAAACGAACCAATCTTTCTTAAATAATTAAATGTTCTCCCCTCCTCACCATCACTCCTAGAAATTAAAGGGGCTCCTTTCTTTCCCAAGTTTTCATAGGAGTTATGTTTTCGTATAGTAGTTAGGATTACTTATAATGACTAGTTAGTTACAACGCTCGAGAAAAATTTTACTTAATACTCCCTCCGTCCTTATTATAAAAGACAAATAACCGAAGTACGTTGATAAAAAAAATAGTTAAAATTAGTTAAGAACAATTAACGTATAAAAAGTATAATTTTTTTTTTCAAAATGCCCTCATTAATAAGGAGAGAGAGCATGAGAAAGAACAATTAAATTATTAAAAGAAAGAGAAGTGGGAGGGAGAGAGAGTGTGAGTTGGAGATAACAAATATGGGTAAAATAGAAAATCAACACAAAAAAGTAGAAACAACTTTTAAGTGTCTCTTATATATAGGAACATGCCATAAGCATCAAATGTCTCTTATAATAAGGAGCGAAGAGAGTAGTTAATAAGGACATAAAGTATTGAAAATGATACTTACTAAAGAATATTTCAAAATAGTTTCTTTTAGGAAAATACGATCATTATTAACATCTTTATATATGAAATTATCTAGGTTATAAATCATAATATAAAAGTAACAAATCATAAATTTTAGAAGATTGCATGATATATGATAGAATTAGGATGGCGTTACTCGAAATTAATCATCGTTTTTCAGGAGTTGAGAAATTATATGAGAAGTGTTTTGTGTTGGTCAACTGTTGAAACCTTCACGGTTTCGAAGTGCGTCATTTTTGCTTAACGAGTTATTACGTGGCTTTCAGATGTTAATTCAAGAGATCAACGATTGAGACACAAGTTTTTATGTATTATTGATACTTGGTATTGGGAAAGGCAGTGTTAGTATCCCTAATTTTATAATTGATTGACATGTATTAATGGTTATATTTAAATTAAATATTTATTTAAGTTCGAAAAAAATATATTTATTTTGATTTGACCAAAGATATTTCAAAGTCTTCGTTGCCATAATTTATTGTGCATGAAATTCATTTTATTTAATTACAAAATTTTGAACTAGTCCTACATGCACGATCTCCATCATTTTTAAGACAAAGTTATAGTTAAATTGGTTTACTGTTAGACGGACAATTGACCATAGATGCTTCCATGCAGTTTCTACCAAGAAAACCTCATTGATTTTTCTAACCTTCCATGCAATTTCGCTGGATATATGTAATTTTGCATTCAAAATCTACAATTAGTTAAAGAAAGAAAAGAAGGCTTCAGCAGCTTTTGAGGTAACGTAAAAGACACTTTTGACTGCTGGGCTACTATACATTTCAAGTTAGAAGTTGACCACGCAAATTTGCATTTTATATTACCCCAAAAAACGGGTTTTTTTTTTGAGGGGGGGGACGGGCCATTTTAAGCTTATTGGTACACTAATTGGGCCCCATCGTACAATGTACAACCCAATTTATGTGGACCTTATCTCCCAGGCCCAAATGAAGTCTTCGTCGTCAACAGGAAGTAAGGCCCTCACCCACTGGTTTCACAAATCACAAGGGACATACTTAAACTGATGCGCACACGCGCAAATACATATACGTATGTCGACCAATGTTAGTACAGTGGTAAGGAGTTGGATTATAACTCATAAAATTGTGAGTTTAAATCTTGATAAATCTCCAAGACTATAAAAAATATATATACACATCTAAACATGCAAATATTGACATAGTATACAATATAAGAAATCTAATGCAAACAACCCAAATTATGCATGAACACTCACAAGCTTCTTAAAATAATTTTGACTAATAATCATGTAACCCCAGAAGTACAATTATTACCTTCATGTTCTGCATCATTTTCAGGCACAACCTTCGTATAAACAAAAGCAACACCAAGGTAGATGCAAAAGAACACGCAAGACCATATCGCCAACATTAAATAATACCTATCCAGATGTGCTTCATCTTTGTGGAAGTTCCTGAACCACGTTCTCACAATCAGAATACAAGGAATCCCCAGAACCTTGCAAACACATGAAATCATGTCTTTTGACAGCCTCCCAGGATTCCTCAACGTCTCCTTCTCATTATCATTTCCAAACAATTCCTCCAACCCACTTTGGGCAAGCCCTTCCACCAGTCCTAACAGAACATAGTGAGGACAAAACCATGCCAGACTCGTCTTGGCGTCGTTTTCCTCAGCCACTTTCTTTCTATCAATGTCTACTCTCCATGCTATGACACAAAATATAATGGCACAAACCATTCCTCTAGCTCTTCTTATTAATGTGATCCCTTCTTTTTTATTAGCCTTAAACAAGCCAAACATTAGTATGGTGATTTCATTCACAGCGCTCTCTATCACAATCATGAAAGAAAACCTTACCTGCTTCCCCTTTATCGTCAGAGGCTGCATTTTAGTACCTGGTTCTTGGAAGAAAATGTTACCGGTGGCCAAGACTAAGGCGTATGCGATGCAGCTACACATTAAAAGCCACTTCGAGTTTCTCCCCCGTTTTGGGACGGTGGTGGCTTCTCTGTGAACTGATTGATCGATAGGTCCAGTTCTGCTGGCGCAGAAAAGGAACGAGAGACCAGCTGATATCATTACTATAGCAGAGATCTGAAAAACTCGCACCCATTTGAGTCCTGCGAAGCCAAAGATAGCTATGGTGGCTCCGAGATCCAAGCACTCTGAATCCATACATTTTTGCGGAATTCTGCGGCTTTTGTCTCCTCGTTATTGCTGTGGCTTGTTGTGTGTAGAAGGTTACCAGAATTGATACACATGCAAATTCCACCACGTTGTATCTTACCACCAGACCAGCATAAAGTATGTGGACAGAAGAAATTAAATTATGAATTTGGATTATAATTGTATGAATGTTTTAAAATCAAATCAAATTAAAAGGTTCGTTTTTGAAAGGATGATCTTGCCCCAGCTGAAGAAGGCGCTTGGACTTAAAAGGAAAGCATAGCGCAGCCACCCATATGCAGCCTGCAGGGCTCTTGACACTGCAATATTATTAACGATTTTCGTTCTGAATTAGAACTGTTAATTAGAGTTGTACGTTTATCAATTTGTCTCGCATGTATATTACCATCTGGTCAAAGTTCCAAGCGCGTTTATCATGTCTATCTCATTGCTCACTCACAGGTCTGGATATAGAAGATTATTGAAAATGAACCAATCTTTTCTTAGCTAAAATGGATGTTTCCCTCCGCAGGGTCCTTTTCCTTTCCCAAGTTTTGATGCATAAAAACATATTTTTCATGGAATATATTCAGGAGAAGTATAGTAGTCAGGGTTACTTATAATTACTAGCTAGTTAGTTATAACACTAGTTAAAAATTTCACTCAGTAAGGACATAAACTATTGAAAATGACACTTGCTAGAGAACATTTCAAAATATTTTTTTTTGAAATTACGATCATTATTAACATATCTATATATGAAGCTATCAAGGTTATAAATAATATTTTTATACTACCTCCGGTCCTTAATATAAGACCTTATTTGACTTTTATTTTGGTCCTAAATATAAGATCCCAATCCATTTTACCTCTCATATTTATCCTTTTTTTTCAAGGTAGTTCTTCTAATAAAAATAGTTCTAGCCGATATCTTGATTAGCAAGAATATTTTAGAAAAGATAGCACCTATTTATTACAAATAACTAACTTAATTTATTTTCTTAATATCCTCAAATTAGTCAACTAGCTCTTATCATTAGAATCACATGTAGTAATATAGAAGTACCCAAATCATAATATTTAGAAGATCGCATGATATATGACATAATTAGGATGGGGTTATTCGAAATTAATGATCATCTTTCAAGAAGTTGAGAAATTATATGAAAAGTGTTTTGCCTTGGTCAACCCTTGAAATCTCTACCGTTTTTAAGTGTGTCACTTTTGCTTAAAGAGTAAATAAGATATATATATATATATATATATTATTGATTATTGATATTTGGTAATGGGAAAGCCAGGGTTCGTATCCCTAATTTTATAGTTGATTGACATGCATTAATGGCTTTCACATGTATCAATTATTTCCTTTTCAGGTTTCAATTTTGATTTTTTATGACAAAGTTATAGTTAAATTTTTTTTCCTAACCTTTCCATGCAATTTCGCTGGATATATATAATTTTGCATTAAAATTTACAATTTGTTAAAGAAAAAAGAAAGAAAGAAAGTTTAAGCAGCTGTTGAGGTAATATGAAGGACACTTTTGACTGCTGTGTTATTATACATTTACATTTTAAGTTGGAAGCTGACACGCCAATTTGCATTTGACATTAACCCCTCCCCCCCCCAAAAAAAAACCAAAACGGGGGCAGAAAAAACAATAACGGGCCATTTCAGGCTCATTGGGACACTAATTGGGCCTTCATCATACAATTTACAACCCAATTTATTTGGACCTAATCTACAAGGCCCAAATCAAGTGTTCGTCCTGAACAGGAAGTAAGGCCCTCACCCATTGGATTCACAAATCACAAGGGACATCCTTCCCAAAGTGATGCACGCATGCACGCGCGCACAAATACGTATACATATGTCAACCAATCTGAGCCCAATGGTAAAGAGCTGGGTTGTAACTGATAAGATTGCCAATGTGATATTGACGTAGTATACAATATACAGAATCTAACATAAGCAACCCAAACTATGCATGAGCCCTCACAAGCTTCTCAAAATCATTTTGATTCATAATCACGTAACCCCAGTAGTACGATTGCTACCTTCATCTTCTGCATCGTCATCGGGTACAACTTTCATATACACAGAAGCAACACCAAGGTAGATGCAAAAGAACACACAAGACCATATCACCAACATTAAATAGTACCTATCCAAATGTGCTTCATCCTTGTGGAAGTTCCTGAACCACCTTCTCACAATCAGAATACAAGGAATCCCCAGAATCGTGCCAACGCATGAAACTATGTCTTTTGACACCCTCCCAGGATTCCTCAATGTCTCATTCTCATTATCATTTCCAAACAATTCCTCCAACCCACTTTGGGCAAGCCCTTCCACCAGTCCTAACAGAACATAGTGAGGACAAAACCATGCCAGACTCGTCTTGGCGTCGTTTTCCTCAACCACTTTCTTTCTATCAATCTCTACTCTCCATGCTATGACACAAAATATAATGGCACAAACCATTCCTCTAGCTATTCTTATTAATGTGATCCCTTCTTTTTTATTAGCCTTAAACAAGCCAAACATTAGTATGGTGATTTCATTCACAGCGCTCTCTATCACAATCATGAAAGAAAACCTTACCTCCTTCCCCTTTATCGTCAGAGGCTGCATTTTAGTACCTGGTTCTTGGAAGAAAATGTTACCGGGGGCCAAGACTAAGGCGTATGCGATGCAGCTACACATTAAAAGCCACTTCGAGTTTCTCCCCCGTTTTGGGACGGTGGTGGCTTCTCTGTGAACTGATTGATCGATAGGTCCAGTTCTGCTGGCGCAGAAAATGAACGAAAGACCAGCTGATATCATTACTATAGCAGAGATCTGAAAAACTCGTACCCACTCGAGTCCTAAGAAGCCAAAGATAGCTATGGTGGCTCCGAGAATCCAAGCACTCTGAATCCATAAATTTTTGCGGAATTCTGCGGCTTTTGTCTCCTCGTTATTGCTGTGGCTTCTTATTGAACCAATATTGTAGCTTTCACATAAATTATGCTCAAGAAATGACTTGAGAGGTTGATCTGCTCCTCCCTTTCCTAATGCGAAAAGAAAAGATACCGCCAAGAAAAGAGGCACCTTCTTCTCTTGAGGACTGTGGCTGGCATAGGACCATAAAATCAGTATTCCCTATCAAAACACAACAAGTATAGCTAGTCATATCAGCATCATGGCATCATAAGTACTTGATAAAATAGACTAGATTGGAACCAGTGGAAACTTACTGCAATAAAAGAACTTGTGGTGACGACAATTGCATAAAAACGATGACCAGGTCTTTCCCTGCCGGTGAAGCGAACAAGAACTATAGCTGTGAGGGAAGCGAGGCCTTCTTGCAGACACAAGAATAGTGCTGCTTCAACTAGTTGATCTTGCATGGCTTGTTGTGTGTAGAAGGTTATCAGAATCGACACACATGCGTACTCCACCAAGTTGTAGCTTACCAACAAAGCTGTGCGAAGAACAGGTACAGAAGAAAGTAATGAATCTGTCTAAGGTATATCTGTGTACTGATGATCAGTGTTTTAATCAAATTAAAGGCTCATGCTTCAAAGGTTTTACGCTCTTACCCCAGCTGAAGAAGGCGCTAGGACTTAGACGCAAACGATGGTGCTGCAACCAACTATGTGATGATCCACCAGCATTAATGGTCTCCATTCTGAATTATAACTGCTTGATGGACGATGTCGAATGCTGCAATGTTTATAATACAATTCGTTTCCGATTAATGTCAAACTTGCAGGAGCGTTTAATTATTATATTCGAACGTGATTGCTCGTTCTCAAGTTTGGGTATATATCGAGGATTGAAAATGAATGTGGCAAGTTTGTAATCTCCGTTGACCACGCAATTTTTCTAAAAAAAATATCCGTCGAAGCATAAAATGGATATTTTTAGTAAATCAAGTTGTATAATTAACAACAAATATTCAAAATAGATATTTATTACTAATTTTTTAGCATTTATCATGGTTATAATGCATAATATTTTTATAACGTAAAAATATCATATCATGATTTCGTTAAAATGGATGATAATTTAATTTAAAATATGTATAGAAATATTTTTTATGAAAAATTAAGCAGATCAATATCTAATTTATAAACAGATAGTGGGTTCTAAATTAATGATCTATTTCTAGAAGTTGAGAATATTGTGAAAGGCGTTTGTCTCGGTCAAACCTTGAAACTTTGAATTATATTTTTGCTTTTTATGGTTTTGATTATCTCTCAGCAACCGGAACACAAGAAATTGATCCACGAGATTATTAGGTGATTAAAGTCAGGTTTTCACAGTTAATTTAATCTCTCCTGATGAATTGGTCGGGTCAAAAAGAATGAACGAAAGGAAGAAAATCTCATGAATTTGACTACATACGGTTACCTAATCCAATCACAAAACTTGCTCACCAAGGCTACACAGTCGCATGCATTTCCATGCCGTGATATGTTGAATTAATTCATTTATATTTCATATTTTTTCTTTGTCAAGCCTCATTCATAAAACAAAATTCAGATAGTAACATTTCAGGAAGAATGACATTTAACTTTCAAAGAGTTGAAGTAATAATAATTAGATATTGAAAAACCAAAATTTTCTATTAAAAAATTAAGTTGTAAATATTAATTTAAATAGTTGCAAAGTGAATATTGTGATACATGTATAAATTGACCGAGAATGATATTTAAAATTTAAATGACTTGTGTGCAATTAATACTCTTAAATTTGTGCAGTTAATATTTGGATCAATATTTAGAGACAGAAACAAAATCCTCCCAGACTCCCTTATTTATGGATTACTTAATTTGGACTTGAGATTAATCTTCATCATGTTGATAATATCAAAATTAAAATTTTCCCAACAAATGCGCTTCCCAGAAATATTCTCCTTCTTCCAACAAATTATTGGTATGCATTAGTATATTATGAGCATGGAGTACTTACCATCCAGATCGATTTTATATGATTCAGATTGAATTTAAAAGTTTTATATGTTTTAATCAACTTTTTGTTTTAATAAACACAGAATTTAAAATAAATAAATTTATCATTGAAAAAATTATATATTAAAAATTTTAAATCTAAACTATCTATATTAAATGGATGGTTTAAATTATATTAGAGTGATGAGCATAACGATAAGTACTGAATGAAGACCCTGGTTAATTTAAGTCCACCTAATACCCCGGCCCCTTGATTCCCTGCTCCTACTCGCCATCATGCATTTAAGGTTTGATGAAGTGCACAATCACATCATCATTCCATATCATCCCCCATATAGGTCACTTACTTATCATCGAGAGATTTTTTTTTTCCCCCCCTGCGGGAACAATTGGGAACGTACCAATAAACAACCATCTTTATATAACGTCGCGTTTTATCTTAAATTGTTTAGATCCATTTTTATTAATTGATTAAAAATATCATTTCGAAGCTGAATGTCTGAATAAGTGTGATCCAACTCCATTTAAATCATCATCTACGGTTTCCCCTGGAGCAAGAAAAATAAAGTAGGTACTTCCTCGCACGAATTTGACAGAAATATAGTTAATTATATTAATGGAATTAATGATTCATAATAATATGATCCATTAATTATCGTTAAAAGGATGCTCATCATTTATGAGCATTTTAAGCTCATCAGATCTAAATCATCCATATTTTATTTAGATAGTCCAGATTTGATTTGTTTTTGTTATTTGTTCAGAACAATTATTGTAATATATATAGAATCTAAAATAAAAACAATTTCTTAATGATCATTCTTTTAAAAAATAAATTTTTTATTTAAAAATAATTAATTAAAGATTTTAAATCTGAATAATTTAAATCAAATATAGACGGTCTAGATCTAATAAGTTTAGGATGCTCATCAAGATGATGAGCACCGAAACCGGTTCCTCCTTAAAATGGGGACCTAAACTAACACACTATGATACGAAAGATCTAATGTAAACAAGCCAGAAACCACAGTTTAGATAGTTGAGAAAATGATTAAGCTCCGTAATCTCATTTATTCATGATGAAGACTACAGTATTTATGGAGGATCAAAAGTGCACAATTCTGAGCAACTTGCTTGACATGTGTCAACCTATCTTAACAATCTAGTAACAGTAAAGATACAGCGGGCAACAACTTAAAACTGACACTTAGTTTGTATTTTAACACATGTCTAATAAAACAATCCAAACTGCTCAACCGTGTCCGTACTACAGAGATTACGTATATACTCACTAATCCTAAAGTCATGTTGACTCAACATGAGCCTTAGCGTTGAGCCTTAGCGATGCCATTACTACCTTCATCTTCTGCAGCATCAGACACAACTTTATTAAACAAGAAAGCAACATTAACGTAAATGAAAAAGAACGCACCGGACAATGTTGCCAACATAAAATAGTACCTATCCAAACGGCTTTGGTCTTTGTCAAAGTTCTTGAACCACCTTCTCACAATCACAATGCAAGGAATCCCCAAGAACTTCCCCACGCATGAAACCATCTCTTTTGAAAGCTTCCCAGGATTCCTCAATCTCTCATTCTCATCATAATCATTTCCAAACAGTTCCTCTAACCCGCTTTGGGCAAGCCCTTCCACGAGTCCTAATAGAACATAGTGAGGGAACAACCATGCCACACTAGTCTTGGGGCCCTTATCGCTTACCTCTTTCTTTCTCTCAATCTCTACCTTCCATGCTATCACACAACATATAATAGCACAGACCATTCCACTACCAATTCTTACTAATGTGATCCCTTGCTTTTTGTTAGCCTTAAATAAACCAAATATCAGTATGGTGATTTCATTCACAGCGCTCTTTATTACAATCATGAGAGAAAGCCGAACCTCCTTCCCCTTTATCGTCAGAGGCTCCATTTTAGTACCTTGTTCTTGGAAGAAAATGTTACCAGTGGCCAAGACTAAGCTGTATGCGATGCAGCTAAACATCAAAAGCCACTTCATCGCGTTTCTCCCTCGTTTTGGGACGACGGTGGTGGCGTCTTCGTGAACTGATGAATGACTCATAGGCTCAGTAATGTTGGAGCCGAAAAGGAAAAAGAGACCAGATGATATCATGACTATAAGTGACAATTCCAAAACTTTTGGCCACTCAAGTCCCAAAAAGCCAAAGATAGCTATGATGGCTCCGACAATCCAAGCACCATGAACCCATATGTTCTTGTAAATTTCTGATCTTTTTGTCGGGCTTGTTCTTTCAGTGGAGCTTCCACATAAATTACGCTCCAGGAATGACTTCAAAACTGGATCATATCCTGCCTTTCCTAATGCAAAAAGACAAGATACCACTAAGAAAAGAGGCACGTTCCTCTCTTGATCTTGGGGTTGCTGTCTGGCATAAGACCATAACATTATCACTCCCTGTCAAAACATAACAGTTATGTATAGTTAGTCATCACCATCGCATCCTGTTTTGATTAAAAGAAGTTGTGTGTGTAATACGAGGGAGCGTTGAGATATATACTTACTGCAATATATGAACCTGTTGTGAAGACAATCGCATAAAAACGACGACCAGATCTTTCACAGGTGAGGCGAGCGAGAACTACAGCTGCGAAAGAAGCGAGACCATCCTGCACACAAACGATTATGGCTGCTTCCGCTAGATGAGTTTTCATAGCTTCTTTCGTGTAGAAGGTGATAATGATCGAGAGACATGCATACTCCACCATGTTGTAGCTCACAGCCAAGCCTGCATATATATATATATAAGTAAGAAACTGAAAATCATGAGAGCATAGGTATGTTTTGATCACAAGGATCAAGTTTCAAAGGATATGGTCTTACTCCAGGTGAAGAAGGCACTAGGAGTGAAAAGGAAGGGGTCATGCAGCCATCCATTTCTGGCCTGGGCTCGAGAGGATCTCTCAGAAATGGTTGCCATTGTGAACTATTCTTCTGTACTGCTGGACACACTACTCTAAATATTTATAGACCAAGAAGTTCAAGCTCCAATGCTTGCGAGACTTTTCGTTTACCGAAAGCCGAAGGCATTTGTAATATAGCTCATCTATGGCTCTTAAGTCCCCATACAAAGGATTGAATATAAACGACTCGTTCATAGCTCAAATGCATGTGTTTTAATTTCCTTTTGACCTCGTCTATTCATCGACTAGATGATAATCCTGGGTAAGTTAAGTCAATGCTGGGTGGTGGATGCAGATATTTTCAAGGGTTGGGTGGTCCCACGCCAAATGACGACATTTAATTACCACCTAATCCTAACCGTAGTCGCGCGCCTTAGCGTTATCATCATATCCACCCCATTCACAAATCGCTGTTACGTTAATAAATTCAGCGTGTATATATATGTCTGCCGTGATAAATACTCATATAATAGGGACAAAAGAATATTCAAAATATCGGATTATGACAATAATTGTATGCATGCATATATGTTTAACGTTTTTTAGGGGGCGAAAGAATAAAGCGGAAGACCGGCATTGACTATAACAACAAAGTAATTTTCAATGCAATTATATCAAATATATTTTAAAAATTAAAATTCCACATACATTGAGGAAAAAGTGAGGACAAAAGCGTCCCCTATGCCATATTTTGTAGGAATTCCGAACAAAAAAAGGGTTATTTTTTGATTGTATAGAAGGTTTCAAAACTGTGTAAGAACGATATTAATGGTCCATAAATGTAGAAATTCAAATTGGGAGGTATATGTTCGATAAATCACTTCAAAATATCGGATTGTGACAATAATTGTATGTGTGATTACCCTTTTTTAGGGGGGCGAAAGGATAAAGTGGAAGACCTGCATTGACTATAACTACAGAGTAATTTTCAATGCAATTATATCAAATATATTTTAAAAATTAAAATTCCACATACATTGAGGGAAAAGTGAGGGCAAAAGCGTCTCTTATTCCATTTTTTGTAGGAATTCCAGACAAAAAAAAGCGTATTTGTACAGAAGCTTTCAAAACTTTTTAAGATCAAATATTAGTGGTCCATAAATATAAAAATTGAAATTGGGAGGCATGTGTACGATAAATCACTTGAAGTCAACGATGCAATTTCACTTTACAAATTTAATGGGACGCTGCTGGGGCCTCAATCACATGACCATTTAAAGCACTCAACCCAATTTCACCAACATGTACGTGGATCTAAGCTTTTGGGCCCAACCAAAGCTTAAGCCTGATTCTCCGAAGAATAAAACCCAAACCCAAATTTCCCCAGCACGTACGTGGATCTACACTTTCTGGCCCAAACAAAAGTCTTCAGCTTCAGAGACGAACGCTGGGCTCTGTGAAGAGGACTCGAGATCCGCCCGGACCTGTTGGTTTCATAAAGCCCTTTCTTTTTAATGGATTTTTTTTCCTTCATCTTCCTTTGGGTTTCTGATTTCATTGTTCTTCCGTCCCAGTAAAGGCCGCGGCTTTTATCATCTGGGTAGCAGTGGGAAAATTCCGAGATCCCTCTGTCTGGCATAATTAATGTGTACAATTAATAAAGAAAGAAAAAGGAAAAGAGAAGGATAGGAATTTGTATGGTTTTGAATGGGGGAATAAAGTAATGTAATTGCGTTGACTTGGATCCATGGGAAAGGGTTTTTATAGGAAAGAGTTATGAAATTCATTGCGGCTAAACTGGGGGTGTCTGTGCTGGTCTGTGTCTCCCACAAACAGTGCATAGCCACTCGTGCATTCCAGAGAGAAGGAGGCAACTCATAGTGGCAACATCACAATTTGACGGAACCTCCCAATATCTCACGCTTCTTATTATATCCCTTCCCTTTGTTACCCTTTCCTTTTGCCTTTATATCATTTTATATATACTTTCACGCACCTAACTCTATACTTTACTTTTGAGGTCAAAACAACTCATTGCTTTTCCTCTTTTCTGCTCATGCTCTCTCTCTCTCTATATGTGTGTGTGTGTGTGTGTGTGTGTGTGTGTGTGTGTAATAGGATTAAAGAATACTTTTGCTTTTGAACTATTTCGCAAGGAGTACTGGGTATTTTGACCTATTTATGGGAGAAATACCACCCTTTAAGTGTCAAAATCATTGCAACGTTGCCTCTTGACTAAAAGATATTACCACTGACTGTAAATTTTAAATTGATTTTGGGTAAAGAGGAATTTTGCTCTTAAGATATATCCATAGAGAACTAACTTATTGTACTAAAGTTCAATAATGTGGCTAATTGGGCATTCCTATGTATTTTTCTCAAAGCATGCCACATCATGTTTAGGGGTGTCTATATGATTAATTATATTTGTGCATGTGTGTCTACACACCCACACACACACATGCCATCTTGTTGGCAAAAAGATACGTGCCTTCTTGTCTATTTGAGAGTCCAGTACCTTGAAACATATGCCCCTTTAATCTTAATCAGGGGATCCAGCTATGTTTCTAAAGGGTATCCAGCTTTGTGACCAACTTGATGCTTTTTCTCTGGCGTTATCTTTGCCGGCGTTTGTATAGTACTTGCGGATACAAGAAAAAAGGCTAAATTTCCGAATGATCAGACATATTTTTTGGTTAATGCATGAATTTTAAGGTGAATATATAGTAGTACTCCTTTAAGATAGTACATGATTGGTTTACGCACAAAATTTCTTATGATTCAGTTTTGCATTTACGTAGATTAGATAAACATGGGGGAAACTGCAGATAGTAGTGAGCCTAATGGAGTTGATGAGCATTGCCAAGGAGGGGGGTGGCAACTTTAGACAGGGAAATCTATAAGAAGGGATCAACGTACAAAGAGTGACCAAAAGTCACCCCCAAAAAAAAAAAGCATAAAGCAACAAAAGAGGATTTTGAAGAAACCAGGTGAATAAGACTGTCATGAAGGAAGGCCAAAAACATCATCAAATTGATACCCAAAACGAGACCTAAAAGACAAAGAGGGTTTCACGTGTTCAAACCAAATCATCCTTTCTTTCTTCCCTTTGTTCCCTTGGCCCCTCCACATCAGGTAACAGCAAAATCCATCATTAATCTCTTATTTTCATTTCCCTGTAAACTAATAACTCAAATCCTTACCCTTTTAATATCTTCCACGCAACACTCCAGCTTTAGATTTTGCTTAATTACACTTGTCTCTTTGTGCTCTTCAGTCTTCAGACTTTCCAAAGCTTGCTCATGATGGCTTGCTGTGATTAATCGCATTAATTAACAACTCATTGTGTTTGGAATTGTTATATAGTTTTTCTCATTCGCAGTGACTCAAAGAAGTGCTTCCTCTAATTCTTATACCCTCAAACAAATTCACTAATTAGGGGATCGTAGGTTGTTTGATTAGTTAGTAAATGTTAAGACAGGGACATTTAGGGAAAACATTAATACTTTAAATAAAAAAATTTATGTTAAAGACCTATTATAACAGGAAAAAGTACCATGATAATAAGGATTAGAGGGAGTATTAAATACTTACTAACTAAACTTCGAAACTTCAAGGCTAAACTTTAAAGGGCTTACCATTTATTGTGAGCAATTTGGGATGCAATTATAACAGTATGTGGCGGTCTATTTAATGTAGGAGACAATCTTAATTGTTGTCTATATTTTGGATGATGGATGTCAATACATATGGAGATAATTGAGTTGAATTATTATTTGCTGAATTAACAACTGACAATTCTTCAAAATAATCAATTATATATATGCAATGATCT
Source organism: Neltuma alba (assembly GCF_004799145.2). NCBI lineage: Eukaryota > Viridiplantae > Streptophyta > Magnoliopsida > Fabales > Fabaceae > Neltuma > Neltuma alba. The sequence continues at coordinate 54,781 of NW_021633463.1, forward strand.
ATATTAAGTCAATCAAACTCTCCATTTTCAATCAACTTACAGGTCATGAGATTATACCTGGTTCACATCCTCTGCCACTAAAACTGAAACATGTTCTCCGAGGAAAACGAAACTGGAATTCTTTCATCTATAGCTAGGTTATTGCCATTTCTTTCAAACAAACGAGAATACATCATATGGATCAATTAATTTTTTTTACAGAAAAAAAAACCTCAATTGAATAAGCTTATAGACAAAAAAAAAATTGGCAAAAAAGGTATATAACCTAAAATGACCCGCGGTGGATACCTTAGACTTGACCAAAAAAATTGGTAAGTTGATGTGTTTCAAAATTTTTTTTTGAAATTCTAAATTTTATTTAAGAATAACTCAGAATTGGTTCACATCATAGAAACTGATAGTTTCTATTAACGATGATTTAAATGCTAATAATAATCATTACTTTCAAAAAAAATTCACAGGAATAAGTTACTATTAATACTTTGTAAGTTTATACCGCTCATAATTTTTAAGATTACAACGTGATGTTGCAGATGTTAAAAGGACAAATTTTTTTATAAATAAAATTTTGGTTTGTCACTAATATATACAGAGTTTAAAAGTCGTTAACTGTTATTTCTCCTTAATAAAGTGATCTGATTGATTTAATTAGCAGGAAGCAGCGTCAACATTAGGTTATATAGGAAGAGAAAGGGGTCCTACAAAAGATCCATTTCATTCAAATAACCTCACAAAGTGAGTACAACGCCACGTGACAAAGTGATCCAAAGAGAGTGAGAGGCGTGGACATACATGAGGGAAGAAATCTGAAGAAGAAGATCGGAAGAAGAAGAAGAAGGAAGAGGAAATTAAGGGGTGGCTTTAGTTGGCCCTCTGTGTCTTTTGTCCTAGGAAGGGAGGCACGTGATGCCCACGAGGGGGCCCCTCTCGAATGTCTGTCTTCGATCCCTCCAAATTATTACTTGAAATAAACCCTAACCTATTTCCTACCTATTTAGGGTTTTTCAATATTAATTAATGCCACACGCGCTCTCCAAACGTTTTCTTTTTACACACCACAAATACCACAAGTCACTCATTAATGCTTTGACAAAAGCTTGTGAAATTGTACACCACACAATTAAAATTGCCCTTCTGCATAACAAAAAACTCTTATGGTCTGTGCACAGTGTAACAAAAAAACTCAGAAGGTGCCTTTGGTAATTTAGATGAGTCACTAACTGGGGATGGGACCCCTACGGGAGGGTGGGGGAAGAGGATCATCCATTCACAGCTAAGATGATAGCGCAAACAGGGTGGGACTGTTGAGAGGCATTAACTCCAATATTGCCCTTATCTTTCAAATCTTTGTGGCCTCCACCTTCATATTATATGCTTCCTCTAGGACGTGGATCCCACCTTCCATCAATGCCCATACTTTGACAAAGGCATCTATCTCCTTTGACCACTAAACTGTTCTGATTGATCAGCTTCAAATAATTATACTCTTTAAGGTAATGGACTTTTAACAACCTATTATATGTATATATTTAGCCTCAGTAGTTTATGGCCACATGAATCCAAAATTATTCTGAGGTTCTCATTCTTCACTAGGACTAATCAATCTGATTGTTGTGGAAGGTTTGAAGCACTGATTTGAAAAGATTGATGGGAAGCAATTAAGATCTGGGTATTATCCCATTAACCCTGCGGCAGAATCCTTATCAGTTGGTCACTACCTGCAGGAATTTGTTTCATTAATGTAACAACTATATCATACGCAATAAATTCCAACTTTCTTAGCAAATAGATAACGTCAGAACAATTTGTAGTTGCAATTTGCAGGAATAAATATCTGCTACAGGAAAATTTTGAAAACACCTGAAAGCTGGGGCTGGAATTAAATTCACACTTAATTTGTTCAAGGACCATCTGATTTAACTATCGCGCAATGTTGATATGTTCCTCGAGATCACAAATTATGAACATGTTCAAATAATGAAGTGTATACCAGAAGTTCATTGAGCTAGAGTCTGCTCTCAAATTAACATTGAGCGTTTACCGTCACCAAGTTTAAGATATAATTATTCGTCCTGTCAACTTAAATTTACAGTTCTAACCTAAGAAAATTTACATCGGATCGGTTGCCAATTTCACATTTGTGATGATTTTGTTAGCACCAAACCGACTGTTATAGTTTAATATCAATGAGTTTGAACTTGGAAGCTCGTTCTCAAGCTAGCTAACCGGTGAGGATATCACAACTAAATCCAAGGCCTAATCAAATTTACATTCTTAATTTAACACTTAGTAAATTAGTAAATTTCAAATGTTATGACTTGAACACAGATAGTTTCCAACTTAATTAGTATTATCTGATACTTCAGTCATATAAGAAGTGGATATTTTTGAATCCTTATGATTGGAACTTGTACTCTTGCTTTGGGACTCACCCCAAAAATAAAGCAGCCAGAAGTGATAACTTATGCCATAACAAGCTGACAAATTAGCATCAGGTATATATCTACGTAGATATGTTAAACTAATTGTAATTTTGTATAATCATATTTTTTTAGCTCTTATCTACACACACATATGGTACCTACGGTAGAAGAATGTCTTAAAAAGACATGCATGCCCACATGGCTAGAATGCTGGCCTATATCACCATAAGTCATAAATGCAAGAATATAGAAATCAAACAAAAGTTATAATTATATAACAGGATATACATTCATAGGTCTGGCTGCATGTAGCTTCATGTGCAGGTATAGCAATTACAGTTATCTTAGTCAATATCAATGAATATCTTACTCCACCAATTATTGTCCATGATTGTTCAACTTCTGAACTATTCATAAGACTCATATGTTTCTTCTTAATTAATCTGCATCGCAAGCTCACATATAATTGGACGACAGAGCAAGCCAGCCACTTGATAGGATGATTCATGCCAACTCAAGAAATATCGCAAAACTAGCTAGAATACAAACTTGATCTCGTAAAGTAGATCAAAGATTTTAAGCCTAATTAATTAATTATAAGCATTTTAATAGTACCTAGCCATTAATGATTACAGAGCCTGGACCACTGCTTGGGGCAGAAATGTTCAACCACCTCTCACTATCCAACCATCCTGCGCATTATAACAGTTTTCTGTTAACGTTAAGATTATTTTTATGTCAGATCAGTTAGCATTATCCCTCTTCCCTAGGGAGAAAAACTTTCTGTAGAGAGAGAGAGAGAGAGAGAGCAATCATATCCCTTGATGGAAGAAATAATCTTAATTAACGAAATGAAATCTGAACCGTCTTAATTTTCTCACTTCACCCAATAATTTTTTCTTTTCAGTTCAGGGAATTCGAATCAGTTCATTAGCATGTGCTCGGTGGCTATTTGTTGAGATTTGAGAGAGGCAACACCCTTACTCTATAATATATATATAAAACTAATATTAAAAACTAGTTATTCAGTCTCTGATGGATGGAGCAGTTTGTTGAGAGGAGACGCAAGATATAATATTCTCAAGTGCGAAAATGGTGGACCCATTCCACATGGTCAAAACTCAAATGAGAACATGGAGTCTTGAACTGCAGATATAACATGGAAGAAAGAGGACAAATCTATTTTTTTTCCCTGGTTGCGTCAGTTGTGTTCTCAGGTTATGCTCATGATATATAATATTAAATTCTTGGTCTCAGATCAGTCTTGATACGTTTAAAGTTTTTCTCTCCAATTTCAGCTCCACTAAATTAATCTGAGAGGACAATTTGATGAAGGGAGAAGCACGCATTAATTATGGAGCATGTTGTGAGTGAGAAACGAGGGGCCAGGGAAGGGAAGAGAGAAGGCAAGTGGGGTTGGATTGAAAGATCCACAGGCCACATGGCACACCGAAGAAGATGAGATTGATAAATCTGGGACAATAATTTCTGTGCATTTTCCGTCAGGCAAATCATCAAACAATTTGCAGGTGTCAACAAATTTGAAGAACCTAGCTAGCTTATTGCCTGTAATATATGGCAGCTTCTTTTTCGGCGTGCATGCCGGAACCACCCTTTAATTCCCCCCCCCCCCTCTCTATATATATTTCGTATAATTACAAATTCAAAATATTAACAAAAATCTTTCACTTCGAAACATAATAGTGGTTATCTTGTTTTAAAATCACTGCTATATATAACACTTAATGTTTTTCAAAATCATGATTAATCCATCCATAAAATTTGAAGGGGAAATTAATCTTTTAATCTATGTGTACTATCTGCAGAAGGACGCAGCCTCTCTCACATGCTTGTGTGTGCATAAAGCGAGGCAACTGACATTGCTGCTTAGTCCACCGTCTTTGTTGTTAGTTTCTTTCAAAACGATTATCATGGTGATAATATTTTATTCATAGTTGGGATCTATTTTGTGCTCAAATAACTCGAAGACTAAAACAACCAAACAGACAAAGTCCTGTACGTACCTCTCCAAATTGCTCAAACTCTCTTATCAAACATCGATAATGAGGGAATGATGAGCAGTCAACCCCTTTACATGCTCCTTGTTTTTTAAGCTTTATAGGTTGCTTGCAAATCTTGAAACCTTGTGGGATTGTTAAATTATTTACCAATCGATTAACTAGTAGTTGGTGGACTGACTCGCTTAACTTTCTTTTAAAGATAATTGGACTCCATGAGACACATGATTTGAAGAAATTTATGATGTTTATATATCAATGGAACATGACAAAAGATACGGATGAAAAAAAATTCGGATTCTCAATGATATTTCAGCTTAAGATTTGATGTTCTAAAAAAAATAATACTTCTATTTATGAATAATTCCATTAAGAGTTAATATCATTTTTAGTTCCTAAAATTTGACCTTGTTTAATTTTGATCCTAAAATTTGAAATCAATAATTTTTGTTCTTAAAATTTGGCCTTATTTTAGTCCATATAAAAATTTTTGGTTTACAAAACATTGTTTTGAGGACCAAAATCACTTGTTTCAAATTTCAAAGACCAAAATCAAAATAACAGGCAATATATGGTATTAAGCCTTTTATTAATATGTTATATCTTCATTCAACATTTGTGTTGCTTAAAGTATAGACAAAGCATAAATACATGATCATAATCTCGTGATCAAGAGTCATTAAACTCTAAAATGAAAGCACACCCTCAAACAAGGACCGTCCTTGCTAGCTATACCTGCCACGAACCCATTATCTCCTATCAATGATCATAAATTATTTTCGAATTTTTAAGTAGATGTTGTGAATTGAAATATCTTCTGCTCATGCGTTAAGATATCTCTTGAAAGACACTGCTATGTCACTCTGGGACACACACACACACAGATATATTTAGTGAGCGTGTACACATAAATGATGACATATTGTTTGCCTTTTCTTTTTCAGAAAGATGGTGGTGCGTACAGGTTATTTCAATATCAGTGATGACAGTAACCCCAATGACTTCTTTTTTCACTTTAACATTTTGTCAATCTGATGACACATATTTTTAAATTTTCATACACATGTCAGTTTCATGACACCAAGTCTCTGACGTTTTTTGGCATGGGGATCAACAGGATTTATTGAGGGGATGAATAAAGACTCTCTATAAGAAGGATATAGGTAGGAAAAATCGGAAAAAAAATTCCTGTGTAGAAATTTTATTAGTCATAAAGACCTGATGTGCTTTCATACATAGAAAGTATCCATATTCGAAATTAGATGCTTTTGACTAATAAAATTTTCAAATAGAAACTTTTAACCAATTTTCCTAGAGAAATCCACCAACACAAACCCTTAAATTGAGCTAGAATATAAGGAATCATGAGAAACAACATGAGTGATTGTGAAGTTCTCAGAAGTGCGGTTTCGCATTATTAGCCATCTTATGCTAGCGTATAAAACTGACATATATATATAACATATGTATGATGTGTAGGTTGCTTAATATTGTTGGTGGTTGAAGAGATTTTGGGGTGTGATATGAGCAGGAAGTGGAGGAAAAGACCCACATAAGGTTCAAGTTGCATGGTTGAATAGAGAAAATTGACGAAATAATTAACAAGTGTTTGAATAAAAGCACCATTTTACATCAGCCTCACCCAGCTTTGGCCGACCATAACAACATCATTGCCACTCTGGCATTACACAATATGGACCCCTCTCTGTATGTAATTTCCAATTCTCTGCCTCTAAAAAGTTCAAGTCTTGTCCTATGCACCTCTATGTAAAATCTCTTTTATTTAATTTATTATTCTCTATCTCTCTCTCTATATATATATATATTCCACCATAGCCAGTGAAGTGACCTTTACATGATGAAGCAGAGATGACTGAAACCTTAAGCAAAAGAAGACTAAAACCCTATAAATTGTGAAGGCCATATATAAATAATATATTTATACATTGTTGAAGGGGGGACTCACAAAAAGCACACATAGTATTTCAGGAAAAGACAACGCTAGTTCGCTCAAACATATGACATTGATAAGTCTCCATTTTATACCTCAAATTATAGCAAAATCTTATATCATTTGATTAAAATATTCTCATATTAAAACATTGGAATACTGTAACTCCCGAGTTCTGCCTATCATTGTTTTCATTAATGAATGGTGCATAAATAGTCCTCATTTTACTAAAATTCTAAGGTAACAATTATTTTAAGAAATATTATATTGAGAGTATTACAAGTTTTGCCAAAAAAAGGGAGGGAATATTAAAATAGTATCAACATAAAATATTTATACAATCACACTAACACTATCGACAAATTGTGAATAATGCATTTTTTTTTAAATCCATTTATTTGTTTTAGCGCTTACAATTTTTATGCATTTTATTTAATCCGTCTTAACTTTATTTTTATTCTGTTTTCTATATATTTCCTAAGAAAATTTAAGTTATTAATAGTTTTATTAAACAATGTCTATTTGTAACTATGATATAAAACTTTGGTTGGCCCAAAAAAAAAAACTATACTATAAAACTTTGATTTTGCATGAATCGTTTTACGTCTAAGTACGTGGAATCACATCTTCCAAAGTAAATCAAGTTTATCTGAATGTCATCATGGAAAGATCTTTTTTTTTTTTTTTTTACCCGCATCATGGAAAGATCAGATGCAGCTGCTATATTTTATATAATTTTTTTATCGACCAAAGTTATATTTTATGTTAATCTTAGCCAAAACAATACCACGGGAAAATATAATGTTGTACTCTTGAGAAGTGAAACAGAAACAGGCGAGTACCCCAAAGAAGGCATTACAAAATTGAGGACCTTGAACTGAGGTATCGCTGGCCACACCCACTTACCATTACGGATACAATGTACTCTCCCCACAAACCAAAACTTACAAACCTCAAGAAAGATACGCATAAAATTCTAATTCAAAATAAAGTTATTAATTCCCTCTACGTGTCAAAAGAAAAAGGGAAAATTGCCAAAAACCTTTTCATTACAAAATTTATTCTCCAATAGTATTTGAAAGTTGCAACCATGGTCCAACTTTTCCTTAGTTATATGAAATCTACTTGTGCAAAACAAAAAATATTTGCACATGGCTTAAATATGTGACACACAGCTGAAGAATAGTCACATCGACAAAAGATGTAAGTTGAAATTGCTTAATTATTGTAATGGAGGATTATA
>NW_021633464.1:0-30016 GCF_004799145.2 Neltuma alba
TCTTCTTACCCCATTGCCGATACCACTACATAATAATATTCTCAATATATCTACATCACATCATCCATTCTATTTGTGCTCAATCCCTAAATCTTTACATTTTACCACTTCTTTTGGCAACATATGTGTGCTTCTGCCAAAACTAGATTGCTGGGATCTTTCATAATCACAACTAATATGTTAGTCTTATTTCGAATGTATCGTTCGCTGTAAAAATTCCGATTTCTAACTTAGCACTGGAACTACATCTCATTAGAGATAGTGCTCGTCCAAAAAGCAAAGAATAAAAAGGAAAGATGGAGGAAAAAAGTAAATGTTGTAATTAAGCTAAGGTAGAGCCATAGTTGTTAAGAGACGAAAAGAAAGCACCATAAATAATTAGTGGTCATATATTAATAAACCACCACAAGACTTTTTAGTCAGTGGATTTAATTTGCGTATTTAACTTTCCCTTTTTTGTATCCCCATTCTCTGCAGGCATGCCGCTGTAAGACCCAAAAACATGTGGAAAACACACTTTTCTAAGCCTTCTACATTTCATGTAATAGAGTAAAGAGCTGACTCTATCAAAAGAGGCCAGCCCACGTTTCACATTCTCGACGGTTCATTAGCAGCTGAGTGGAGTTCATGATAACTGATAAGGACCCTTTTTTTCCTAAAAGAAAAGCATGTGGACTTATTTTCAATTCCTTTTCTCTGTACCAGGGGGAGGATCTTCCCTGAGATTTGTGAGGGAACATTAGGTTAATCTTTCAGATAAAATGGAGAAAACGAAGGTGGGAAAGAAGGAGCAAAGCAAGCGAAAAAGCAAAGTTGCGAAGAGAAAAAGAAAATATGCATTGGTCCCTTGACAATGATTCTTTTTGAAGCGCAATAATCATCCACAGCCTCACAAAAAAGATGTTGTGGCTAGTGGGGTGAGGGCTACACAAAAAAGAACAGAAAAAGGAAATATTCAAAGGCAATGCAAGCTAGCTAGACATGGAATTGGAAGCTCGTCATCATAATATGTTCAAGTTACTGTTTTGAGATGGGTACGTGTCCCTTTTTGAAGCATCCGATACAAAACTCAGATTCGGACGAGACACACACACACACACACTCACACATCAGATTTGGGATTCTCATTTCTTTTAGACACAGAGATAAGGCTTCTACTTAGAAAGAAACTTGGATTTCTACTTTTTCCAGGCGCAGATAGAGTTCATGTACATTCTTGATACCACTCACACATACACATGCATGAAAATTATTTTTGGGGAAACGAAGTAACTAAGTGTAGTCATATTCTTGAGTGGATCAAAGTGAGCTTACATCTCCATTTCGAGTTGCGTTTCATCACTGCCACAATATTTATGCGCTATCGTGTGCAGCTAAGTTAGATTCGATTGTACTCAATGGATCGTACAGGGGACAATGGTTGTCAATCATTGCACAAATTAATTTGTGTTCACCGGCAAGATATGGTACACCTATATGGTGTTGTTGTTAAGGTCTTCTTCTAGTGGGCTGATATATTATTGCTCCTTTGAATATTGCACTTTTGAATTTAAATAATTGGTATTCCTTCATATACATTATTGATTTCTCGTAGGATATTTATATATTTTTTAATTATGCGTGTATTGATTCCATCGCGAGATAAACAGTATTTAATTTGTAATAACGTTGATTATCATTTGGTTGATTTTATTTTTAGATCTTATAAAGACATCTTTTCCCATTGAAATTGAAGAGATATATGGTGTGTAACTATATAACCGAATTAAAATGTGCAAGTGTTTTTGTGGCAAAAAAACAAACATTTTTGCTCTTTTTTTTTTCCCTTAATTGTTGACTCTCTATTGGTGTATAATCATCGTAGAGAATATGAACTTTTCTTGAGTAGTAATCTTGCTAGTTAAATATCCGATGGATCAATGGTGAGGGGAAAAAAAGTCCTGGGGGAACAAGAGACCATGGTGGTCTTAATTAATCAATAGTTAGAAGCATACTTCTTATAAGTATTCTGACATTAATTATTGGGAATAAATCATGAATAGGCCCATCGCTGTTTTCTTATTATTCCTAATAACTCTTCTTTTTATTTTTTTTTCATATTTATTGAATACAGATACAGGTGTCTCTCTCTCCACGAACATTTCGAAATTCATGTACAAGTTATTCCCCCTTAATTCTGAAATATATATATATGTGTGTGTGCGCGCGCGCGCGCGCGCATCAATATATAATTTGTTGCAAATATGGTAATAAATTGAGAATTCTCGAAGATTGTGAGGTTTTCTGAAGTGAAGTGAGAGTATTAGTGGTTTGTGTTAAACTTCAAGGAGCTTTAGGAATTCTCACTCTAGATGACATATAATTTTTTTTTTTGTTTACCATTTCACGGTAAGAAAAAAAGGTGTCAGCATAATTGTAACAAGTAATGAGTAGTCATTTCAGTCTGAAAGGCTCGATATCTATTTATATAAATAAGCCAAAAATTTTATGGATGTCTGTGTTTGTTAATTCACAAATTTTTCGTATTGATTCCCTAGTGCACTAATTTTATTGCAATTATCATAATCTCGATTAGTTTAGATGTTAAATCTGATAACATTAGAATATGATATTAATAAAATTTATTATTATTGTTTGCCTTGTGGCTTACCGGTGAAAGCATTTTGGTTTCACTTGTCAAATCATGTGTTCGCATCGGCGGTCACAAGCTCCGAACTTGATCAGTGCTGAAATTTACCCCGTCTTCATTTTTCGGATTCCATATACGTATAACACACACCCAGACACAGACACAGATATGAATTTGGATAAGGTTGTGGCTTTCAACCCTCCAAATTTGGTTCAGAGACTTTTCAAAAGCCAACCTGCGTGCATAGAATCGAATCGAACTGAAATTGGAATCCCATAGTGGAAACTGAACCCATTGTAACCAAATTGAAATTCAACATTTGAGTAAGTTTGACTCGAATGTGAAGAGAGCTGGTTGGCTTCTGGGAATCCCCTATCGAATTGAAAGCCACACCAACGCCTGATATATATTCTCCTTTGCTGTCATGGTTCTGTAAAGCCTCGAGGAGCAAGCAGTAAGTGAGAATGATATTTTACATATCTTGTTTGAAGCCCGAACTTATTTGTATGAAATAATTTAGATATCGTATGTTTGAAAAGAAGATCAGAAAAGTACATAAAGTTGATTTCTTTTGTTAAGAGATGCAGTCTTGTGAATGAAGAAGTTTCGAGTAAATTTACGGAGGCGTTAATTATAAGGTAGAAAGGAACTAGGTTCCAGAATAATGCACAAGGAGATGCAGGGGAATTACAGGTTTTATTGCATGATGCAGGCAAAAAATATTAATTAAAGAAGACATGGAAAATAGACACGAACCTATAATTCCTTTGGGACAATATATATTATTTTATAATAATACATTTAAATCACATTTCTTATGGGTGGTGTTGTGGGCATTTTGAGGTGCGTATAAATAGGCCACTAAATGAGTCACACTTGGGAGGCAGCGAGCAGAATTAGCCAAATTTCTGATACAGACTGCTCAAAAAATTTTACGGATTAAATAATAAAGGCATAACTATTTTATCAGAAGAGTACAAAAGAGAAGACAATAAAAGTAGTAAATAGGGGATTTGTTGTTTGGTTAGAGAGAGAAGTGAGAAAAAAGCAACAAGAATGATGGATGTAGTTGTCTTCTTTTTGGAGTAATTACAAAAGAGAGGGTCACAGGGAATGGCCATGGAAGATGAAAGATGTGAAAAAGCCGAGAACCATGGAGGCTGAAGCAAATACATAACTTTTCTAAAGTGTTTAGTGCAATGGATGAGGCTCGCAAGTTGACTTGGAATGAAGCTGCCCATGAAGTTTCTAAACTACATATCTATGAACTGACGCCACAACTTTTTTACCACTTTTTTCGTTTCGGGCAAATAAAATATTGGTATTTTGATCTGAGCAGACATAATTACACTTTCACTTTCGTTGTACAAATTAATTACAGTTAAGGATATGAACTTTTTGGAATTTAACAGATAATTTAGTTTTAATTTGTTGAAAGGAAAGTATTAACTAACGCTAAAAATATAGGGAGGCGGCTTCTCTCCTTTTCCCTTGCCATCCGCTGCCCTCCTCTATTATCTTAAAATATTTTTTTTAATAACACCCAATAATTAATATCCAGTATTTTAAGATATTTTTTAATAGCACTTAGTATTGTAAAATAAGTTTTGGTCCACTTAGCAGGCTAAAATATTTTTTTCAGTAACGCCAATACAACATCCAACATGGTGCGGTGTTTTGCTAGTAGTACCAAGTATATAGAACTAGATTTTAGTGACCATAAAATATTATATGAAAAATTACTTCAAGATATACCAAAAATTAATTTATGATATTGGATGTTATTAGAAAAATACTTTAATATGGATGTCAGATACTGGATATTAAATTTTTACGACATTGAGAGTTAGATGTTGAGTACTATTAGAAAAACATTATAGAGTGATAAATGTATTAAAAATTAATTTGGGATACTTAAAGATACTGAAAAAATATTTGAGTACTAAATATATATATTTTTATAGAAAAGCACTCACTCTCTCTTGTTTTTCACTCAAAACGCTGCAACTTTGAGGGTAGAGGAGGGCGGCGGATGGTAAGGGAAAAGGAGAGAAGCCACGTCCAAAAATATAGAAGTATAAAATCATGGAGCTCGTCCCTGCCCACTTTCGTCTCTCAACCGTCGACGTCCACATCCCTATCCTTCTCTCTCGCACCTTTAACTTTCAACGGTCACCCAAAAGCTTAGGCCCTGTTTGGTACCTAAGAAGTGGGGAGGGACCAAGGGACGGAGGTAGGAAGCGGAAGTTGTGACAAGTGAGGGTGAATTCTTCTTTTTTCTTTTTCCTTTTAAATATGAGTATTTGAGTCTTTTACCAATATCAAAAGATATCTCTAATCAAATTTACACTCCACTTCTAACTCCATACCAAACATGCTTTTAAAATTCATTTCTATCTTATTTTTAATTTTATATTTATTTTCATTTCAAAGTTCCATTTCTATTTTTTTTAAAAAAATTCCATCATACCAAACAGGCCCTAGTCTTTATTTTCTTATCTCCCCCCGTCTCCTTTTGTTGATTTGTTTGAATAATCAAAGATGCTTTGCCTTTCTTTCTTTTTTCAAAAAAATGTTTTTCCTTATATCAGTGACAATTAATACTGGGGATCACAAGTCTACCCGCGTGGTCCACATTTAGACTTGTCTACAAATGGTCTTCAATTTGATAACATTTCAAAAAACAAAGCACGCAAATTTTGATTAATTTGGAACGCTAATTAATAGTAGTGATATTATTTCCGGTCTTTAATATAAAAGTTAATTTAACTTTTCATTTGATCTTAAATATAAGATCTTAATTTATTTTGTTTATCATATATATTCTTTTTTTTTTCAAGATAACCTTATAGTATTGTACGTATTAAAAGTTTCATCAAATAATAGTTCTATTTAATACATATAATTAGTAAAGTTATTTTAGGAAAGACAACATATATTTCTTATGAATAACTAAACTCAACTAATTTTTTTAATTTATTCAAATTAGTCAACTAGATCTTATATTAAGCTTAGGAGGTAGTATTATTTATCATGAAACTAAGTTGGTGTGGGAAACCAAAATTTTGGATGAAACAATAATGCACGACATCCTTGAATTTTATTCCCGAAAATTAAATAAAGGAATTATAGTTATTATTGATATTAAATTATAATTGGTCTGACAGCGAAAATGAACACACTAAGGACACCAATTTTATGTTCCCCAAAGTCAAACGCATGTAGGGAAATTAATGTGTGGATATGCTCCGCTCTAGTGGTGAGGGGTGCCCTGTTTCTGTTACTCAAGAGGGCTGAATGAGATAGATCCATCTTAGGGGGCAAGTTTATACATATAGAGTATCCCAGTTCAAGCTTTTTTTTCAACAGTAATTTGAGTTAAAGTGAGTGTGTGGGCTAGTTTATTTTAAGTAATTTCATTATTAACCTTAAAATTTAGTAGCACGAGAACTCCATGTAAGTGAAAAATTGCATGTTTAATCTCACTTGTAAAAACTGTAACACCTGTTACACTGAGAATTCAAACTCACAATTTTGTGCTTACAAAATTTAAATTAAAAAAGATGTATTTGTTATCAGTTGAGTTGTAAGTCTCAGCAATGTTAATTATTCACTTGGCACGTTATATATGCACTTTTATATAATTAATTGTAAGTGCAGAGAGGCTTTTCATGGCCCCGGGAAAGTCGCGGAATAGACAACACATTCAACAGTTTGCCCCCTTTTTCACTGTAAGTACCATGAAACTGGACAACACATTCCTAACATTCACTTATATCCTTCTCATCACTTTTCCCACATCAATGGATTTTGTTCCCCTCTATACCATAGTCCCACACACACACACAGATATTTATATATTTTATCTACATCATTTTGATGAAGAAAACCCAACCAATTAATTAAATTAACTATTAACCTCACCACGTTAGCTATGACATCAATCAATTGAAATTAGAATTTGGGGGGGGGGGAGGGTTTGGTCACAAAGACCAAACACTGTTTAGAGTTTCGACACGGTTCCCTAGGCATGGAACACGTGGCCCCTGGTGGATTATAGTAATTTATGGAAGGGTAGGACACCCAGTGCTTGCATTTGCATTGGAATTCTATTTTTTCTGCGCAACACGAGAAGGAGACTAGTCAAAACCAGACTGGCTAATTGAACTCAGACTTAATAAACTAGATTGTCAAACCTCCAATACTGGCGTTAGTGCCTCAAATCTATTTTACTATTAGTATTATATAATTAGAGTGGGATACCACATTGGACTTTTCTGATTTCAACTTTCTTTTCCAGTCGGCAACGTCTCACTTTCAGTCATAATTTAAACGCTGCTTTCATCACTTTGTTTTGTTTAGTTACACATGTACTGTCTCATACGCGCATATATATATATATATATATATATGTTGTTGATGATGTTCATGTCATAATAATGGTCAAATGCTCAAATTTAATTATGTTTATTTTAAATAAAATAAATAGTATGATTGACTTAATTAAGTTTTTTTTCCCTTCTGCTAACGTATGATTGACTTAAGTTAAGCTCATCCTTCTTTGTCGATCGAGAAGGCATTTTTTTAGTTTGATTTTATTATCCATGCGCAGGTGTCTTGTCTCTCACGATTCGTGGCTCTGACTTGTACCGATATAAATAATTCATCTATGGTGACTATTGAATCAAGTGATTACCTGTCCTTAGATGATTTTTTATTTATTTCTTCAATAATAAGCCATTCTTAACTTATTTTTATAGGTTGAGTTCATGCTTCATACTTCAGTGTTTTATGAGAATAAACACATTTTATTATGCAGATTCTAAAATGAATCTTTTGTTTACATGTATAGCTTATAATATTAATTAGTATAATTTGGGGTATATTTTATGTTTCACATTAATATATTGACATCCAATAAAAAGCAGTTTGTTCATTCGATTAAGCATTTGATATAAATGGTGTGGTGATAGATTTTTAACATACTTGCTCTAATCCAGTTTTGTTGGGTCAAGCTTAGTTTTAATCCATGGGTTAATGCAAAGTTTTAGTTGCTTGTTTCTCATCGTGTTTCGCTTATAATATCTTATCTTCACTCGCTTTCATGGCATTCATTCTTTTTCCAACACTCAAATCCTGCATATTATTGGTCGTTGAAGCACATAGAACAAAACAAGACAGAATTGAACACTTGTTCACACATATTAAATTCAACGAAAAAGAATAGAAAACTACCTGTAAAACACATCATTGAAATAGATGAACATAATGACGAAGCCAAAGGTTCAATTTTTTAGGGAATGATTACTCAATACCATGTTATGATTTAAATAAAACTTTATAGTTGACCAAACATAAATACTAAATTCATGTTTCTGCTAATATTATTACTATCACGATATAAAATGGGGCAAGGGACAAATAATGTGTGTGTGTGTGTGTAGTGTGTACTCGACCTAAGTCCACACATTTTTATTTTGGACGTTACCTCAATATCCAAACAAACTAAAGAATAGTTGGCTCTTTTGAATGAGTCAGGGTAAGTTGAAGTTGCCATCCCTACTATAACCCCACCACAAGGTAGTACATTGCTGCAACAAAGCAATTATTTGTATACAAATTAAATAATAATTGCAATAAACGAGACAATGATCAATGAGAGTGATGATATTATATCAATGGTAGTTGGACTACTCAATAACTCTTGACTAAAATTCTAAATTCGAGTATTGGATATTTATTTGATGTTTTATTATATAAAAAAGAATGATATCACCAGCAAGCGTTGGTCCTAATGGAAAGGGTTATGATACATTGATAATCACAAGTTCTTGAACTTGAGGTAGCACCAGATGCTATCAGTATCAAATACTGTATAAGAGAAAGAAAGAGTATGCCATGATAAACTTTTAAGAATTTTAGGCCCCTTAATGATAATGCCAATAATTGTATTCTACTTGATACTCATTATTGATCAAGAATTTTCGTCGTTTAATATATATGACAAGACAAGAAGGAAAAGGTTAATCTATGAATTGGGATTCCCTTGGCATAACCCCATATGTAAGAGTCAATTAAGGAGGGCGGACTCCTGAAAGGTAGAATTTGGGAATTATGGCGTCTTTCATGTCTTATTCGTCTTCTTCTTGTTTTTATTTATTTTTTTGGTTTAATAAAACTGAATTACTCCAAGTCCTTCATATCCTTAGACTTGCGACATATTCCTGTGCATAGAAGTTTGCATCATTCCTCACGTATTTCCCAGCGCAGTTCTATCTACTGAGTTCAATTTATTCCACTCCCCTCCAGCAACTCTCTCCTCTCTCCTCTCTCCTCTGTATGTCTCAATCTGATGGTAGGTGCAGGTGCAGCTATATATACACACCAACTAATTTGAATTCTTAATATAAAACATATTTGATTAATCTGAAGAAATTCAAAAAGGTCACTGAATTATTTTTAGGTATTTTTATATACATCATTTTTTAAAATTAATTTGTCTTATTTATAAATTGACAAGTAATCTAATGATATACATATGTATTTTAGAGAGATCATGTAACATAAGCTATAATTATGTAATTTAATAACTTTTATAATTTTGCTCAGTTAATTAACTGGGTCTTATATTAAGGACTGGAGGTAATATAGAATAAAAAATAAAATTAGTGAAATCTCAGTCACGTGCGGCATCGTCCATTTCCTAACTTCTTCGCTTGCAATCTATCTCTTCCATGCAAGCTGAGCTTATTTAAATAGTTTTCACGTCGTTACCTAGCTGGCCCTGCCAATGCATCCAATTCATTCTTTTGATTCTATATATTTTTCTTCCTTAAACGGATCAATCATTTTCCTGCTTTCAAATCCGCAAATTAATTAATTATCTCTAGCAAGCCAGCCCCTTTCTTTTCGCCTCTTGAATCAACACATATTTATTACATGTATATGCGCAAATAAATAATGATGACAAATTCACGTATCAGGAAAAAAATTCCCTTCTTAAGAACTTTATACATTTGCGGGTGTGCACGTACCATATATGTATCTGTCTAGTTTTGGCTGTGGTGACATTTTGAGCGCAAATATATTAAGGTCTGTAACACTGAACATGATGAATATGCATATGCCTATTCTATGAATTCCATTAATGCTAGCTAGGTAGCTACGTACACATGAATATTCACCTTGCTATATATATACATATGTGCTTGTGTGTATTACCGTGACCTATATGATCGACTTGAGGCGTCCCAGTGCCGTGAAGATGCATGCAAGCTCCCTCCTTTATTATGTCATGTAATATCCTCGCAATTCGTTTCTTTACTTTTACACAAAAATAACTTTTGGGGGGGGGGGGATTCACATGATAACCGCTTAGAAAGATATGAATGGCCATTTAACTTTATTGTGATGTCATGGGAGTTTCTGTGCGTTCCCTGATGTAAAAGGAAATACGTGAATAGGATGGGTTCTTTGAGAAGTAAATTAAAGGGAGGAGATTCATATGGGTGGATTTTGCTAGCTTTTGGGGTAAAAAGAGATTTGGTGACTGATCATTGGTTGGAATAAGGAAGCAGCAAATGGTAATTTTTTGTGTTATTTTCATGACGACAAAAGGATATACGCATTAGGTGAGAAAAGTTGGAGACTTTCCTACACTTGCAAATTTCACTCCCTCATTATTTTTCTTGGAAACCAAAAGGGTTAATTTATATTCCTTTTTGGCTCTCTCCTTTGCTGATGGCTATCTTCAGAATTTACATTCTTTATATGTACAAAACAAATAATTAAAAGAGTTTTCTCTCAAGTTATATTTTGTTGGCCCGTATTGGTCATATGAATGTACTCAGATTCCATATTGGTCTTGCTTATTTTCCGTGTGCCTCGTTCAAATTGAAAGAAAATACACTTTAAATTGAGGTACTAATCAAAGTACTAAGTTTTGATATTTTTCACGTGATATGAGATATAAATAGCTGCGCGTAAGAAGAAACATACTTGAAAAGGATTCAACTACAAAACAAGAATTACACCCAATTCTCCTTTTAGGTAACCATCACGCATCTCATAATAAAAAAGATCCACAGCTCAGAAAACACCTAGATGGTCCTTGGGGCTTGGATTTCCTTTTTGTCAAATTGCATCAAATCAAACTTGTCATCATGAGTTAATTAATGAACATTCACATGCAGGCCTAGGGTCAAGATTGGAGCGTAGCTATGACTATTCAGTTTATAAGTTCATTATACATATGGTTCATACATACATATATACATACGAGTGATTTAATTATAATTAATAGACTTATAAAACCTAATATATAATAAAAGAAGCAAGGGAAAAGAGGAAGTAGAAATTAAAGTAAAAGTGGCTCAATGATGAAGAGAGTGTCACTTTCCAAAGGTGATGGAGGAAGCCAAAGACACTATCCCAAGCAACAGTGGAATAGTGTGTCTTCCCTTTTTCTTTTCTCTTTTTGTCAAAGGCAGGGGGCATCGCATGTGATGCGTTTGGCCAAATAGACATAAAACAAACAATGAACGCAACATCCATCTCAGGGGGCATGTGTGTCTTGTATCCCACATTGCAGATGGCAACTACTTCACAATACAATTACATCCTAAACATTAAGATCAATAGATAAAAATGATCGTGCTCCCTCTGGTCTCTAATATAAAAGTTAATTTAAGCATTGGATTTGATTTTAAGTATAAAATTTCAAACCATGTTGTTATTAATATGGGTATTTAAACAGATTATGTCATATTTGTTATAATTAATTAATTTATATAATTTTTTAATCTATTTAAATTTATCAAATAGATTTTGTACTGAGGATCCAAATATATGATACGTCTCCATGCCTTCCCAATGGCCTCCTTACACTATTCCCCATTCAGTCCTATCATATTTATCGATACGTCATCTCATCTCTTAGTGTGCTGTTAGAAAATTTGAAATTTTAACTCAATTAGTCTATTCGCACCAATTCATGGAACAACGTGTGTATGTGACTATGTGCGTGCGTGCGTGCGGATGAAAACTATGATTTGTGATATCACCACAACAAAAAAAAAGTTGATTTGTGCAGTCGTTTCTTCTTTTCTATACACATCAAATTAAATGTCACATTTTCGTTACAAATAAGAAATCTAAGGGTCTAATAGGTGGTGATTAGTATGAGTTCTAGAAGGGAAAAAATATAATGTCGTAGCAACCATAAAGTTCATCTTATTGGGCATGCATCAAATCGAGAATCGCAAGCCGGCCTTTAGAACTTCTTTGTTCAAAAAACGTAGAATTAATCCTCAGCATATATTATTCTTCCTGATAATTAATAGCCATTGTTCTTCATTTCTGCAATTTATTTATTCGGTCATTGGATGGTCCCAAACTCAAGCATCTGGCAAAGTTGGTAGGATGATAGGGTTGGGTAGAAAGGCCAAAATAACCCTGATAATTTTATATAGCACTACTTATTATTATTAGATCTAAAACTCTCCCCCTCATTATTTTTCAATACAGCAGTTTGCATATGTTTTAGGGTCCATAACAACAACAACAACAATAATAAGGACTGGATTTGCCAAATGATCTCCGTTTTGTGAAAAATGGATCTAGCTCAGGTTTGATTTTAAACAAATTTGGAAATTTTAATAATTAGTAATATTAATGCTTTTAAAATCAAATGAATCACATGGAATTACATTAAAATAAAATTTTTAGAATTTGATAATTCGACTACAATTGAATAATTTCAAATAATTTTATTAAATTTATATCTCTAGAAAAACTTTTAATAAATATATTGTCTTAAAATATGTAAATTAATTTGTTTAAACCTTCGGTCAAGAAAAGGGTGTAAACCAGCTTTGAAAACGGGTCAAACGAGGGGACTGAAAGGGAGTCATTTTAATTTATGTCCTAAAAAAGAGGGTATTTGAGATATTGTGATTCTATCGATTATCATCCTCTCGTCAATTCTATGAAAAGATGAAAAGAACTAGAGACCCCATCGACGGGACCAGATTATCTCCCCCCCATCATATTTTGAAAGAAGCGAACACCTATACAAATTCACTTGCCCATCAAGCAGACTATAATAGTCAAGGCATTAATTAGGATATCCTTAACGACTCTTCTTGGGGATGCCATAAATTTTTTATCTTTTTTTTTTAAAAAAATTAAAAAGACGGATACTAATAACCTAAATTTAGAAGTATAAAATGGAAGATGCAACCTCATCCTTGTTATTAGAGGAGCTTACATGTCATTAGACTAAATTTTAGCTTTTCTGTCTTGCACGGCTTTTATTGTGGTCATGTTGCTAATTAAAATTGAAGAAAAGCGGGGAGGGGCGATCGATAATATATTACTTCCATTGCTTAATATAAGAGTTGGTTAACTAATAGATTAAGAAAGTTTGTTGAATCAATTATTTATAATAATTAGATGTTGTTTTTTCTAGAATACATTTGCTGTCATGTATTAGCAAGAATTACCATTTAATTGGATTTTTTACATATGTAACTACTATAAGGATTACTTGTAAAAAACAAATGAATAAATATGAGAGATAAAATGAATTGAGTCTTGTATGTAGAATTAAACTGAATGTTAAATTAATTTTTATACCAAGGACAAAAGGTAATATAGAATAGGGGGTGACGTTATAATTGACAAGGGAGCACATGTGGGGCAACATAGTTGGCACGGAGACTCGGAGTGAATAAAACAAAGGGTGAGACGAGGAGGCAAGTAAACCTTTGACCACACCCTTCTTTCTTCACCAACGCAACTGCCCCTTCCCTCTTCCCTTCAGCTCATATTTTTTGACTCTCTCTCTCTCTCTCTAGTCTCTCCCCCAAAATTTCCCTCGCCACATAAATGACACTCAAATTCAGTAGCTAGGAGTCATCATGCCCCTACTGTAATTTTTCCTCTCAAATTTACTTATATTTAAATATTAATTATATCTACTTTTCGTGGACCTCAATTACTTAAAAGTCGGTTTCAGTTTCAACACAACCGACTGTCACCACCCCCCTTCTTTAGTTAATTTGTGGATAGTTAATTTGGTTAAAACTACAATATTAAGGGTTTCTTGTCTGTTTAAAAATGTCGATTGCGTTCAAACTGAAACTAGGAAAAATGTCGATTGCGTTCAAACTGAAACTAGGAAAGCATGCAACATCCATCCTTTCAAACACACACGACGCAATTGAATTACATGACTCTCTTATATCAAGAGGCTTCTTCTCTTAGTCTCATGAAAAAACGCGCACACTTCGTCCCACTATTTTATATACTTAAGGCTACACACTAAAATCTTATATATGTGTGTGTATAGTTATATACTGAAATATGTAAAGTAAAATATTTTAATAGAGCGCAAAAGCTTGGGGAGCATGATAAATGTGTAGCGGAGTTTCTGTATGACATTTTATACTACCTCTTCTGGTCCTTAATATAAGACCTTATTTAACTTTTACTTTGATTCTAAATATAAAATCCTAATATATTTTGTCTATCATATTTATCTATTTTTTCGAGACAGTCTTTCTAATAATAATATAATACCTATTTATAAAAAATAACTAACTTAACTTATTTTCTTAATATATTTAAATTAGTCAACTAGTTCTCTGCTGCAGGGGCACCGGTGATATTTTCCAGCATTACATTCTTATTATCATTTCGATTTGATCTTGTTAAAATTTAGTCCATTAAATGTTCACAAAAATTAGTATTTTATTTTTTTAAAAAATAATATTTAAATGACTATATATGTAGATGAATTTAACCTGCCAAGATTAAACCCCAATACGTAGATAGACCAAAAGGAACGGACTGAGGCTCTTTGTACTTAAATTTTCAAGACGTAAATCATTTTTTAATTGCCAGCAAGGAAATTAGACAGAGACCCGGATGGCCGGATCACCGATCACCTCCCGTGAGAATTCGTCAATCACTCCAGAAGTCTCTCCACCGTTAGATTCGTCCAACGACCGAGCGTGAGCGTCATATAAAACGATGTGTTGGCAGGCGCAGATGAAGGGCCATTTTGGGTTACATGCACGGCTCTCTCTCCCTCCGCATAGATCACGGAGTGGTTTCCTACGGTTTTGTTTTGAATGAAACCCTCTCCTAGCCATCGGATAAATCTGAGGGTGGAAAATGCACACTTATGACGCACTGCAGTTGACCTGGTTCCACTTATGTACTAGTACATCATTACTACCAATCCGTTGATGTGCACATTTGATTTTTTTTTTTTTTGGCCAACCGTTGATTTGCGTATTTGAGGTCCTTCTATCGGCCAACAAAAATCCGGGATCCTTACCAATAACTATATACTGTATTACAATTTGGACCCGTTTTAGGGGCACGTTATAAGTATTTCCATTTTTTGGTTCCCAATATGCCTAATTACTGTCTGTTATGGAAAATAAGCAAAAGGAAATAACATTATTTATCGGTATTCATTCTTCTTAAGTCCGATCCCCTAAATTTGAGAGTTATAAACAAAGGCGCTCTCTCTCTCACACACAACCACACGAAAACAGCCAATAAGAAAAACCATTATTTATGAAGCGCTCTTGCGAATGGGATTAAAAAAAAGGAAAAATTTTAAAAAAGTGACTGTTGAATTTCAAAATGACAAATTAGGAATTACTACAAAAATATGTTGTTATTTGCTTTGTAAGTGTAGTCATTTTCTTTATCAGTGTAGTAACCAATACTGATTTGTCATTTTGAAATTCAACAGTCACTTTTTTGGGATTTTCCCTAAAAAAAACTCATACTGTATAGTACAAATGATTTTTAACTTCTAAAATGACAACAAAAACAGAATTTTTCGGGAAGTGATTTTTAAAGGCAAAAAATGTTTAATTTTTTTTAAAAGTAATTGATTTTTTTGGTTAAAAATTAAATGAGTCTAAGAGTTTATTATGATAGGAATATATGAGCAAAAAAATTCAAAAAATACTTATAAAATATCACTGACTACCCCCAGAGTTTTTCAAATCAGCAGCGGGATAATTTGCCAAATTATATATATATTTATATGTATATGTATATGCAACAATTTACTTCCTCTTCCATTGCTATTTATAAAATCAATACTCATTGATTCTTAATACAAAACATATTTGACTAATTTAAATAGATTAATAATATTAGTTAAATTAGTTAATATGATATTTTTTTTCTAAGATACCCTAAGCATTTTTTTTAATTCCCTCCATCCTTGTCACACTTGATTATTATTGAGAAAATATCAATAATGTTAAATGAGGAAAAAAAGATAAACATGTGAAAATTAACTCACTAATTAGATTTTACATTAAGAATCAGAGGGATATATTTTTCCAATCAAGATTGGTTTTATTTTTCTTTGTTATCTATGATCAAACGTCCCATTGCTTGCATGCAGGAGCTATTTAATTCTTTTAAAAGGATCCATATTCCAGGAATGAAACAATAAAAAACATTTTTCAATTTTATTCTCCTTATATATATATTTTTTTAAAAATGATCAGCTCGTCAACATGCAACACAGCTCATACAAATTGCATAAAAATATTTTAAAAGATGATTAATATGTTATGGGTGAAATCCACAACGTTAGTTCATATTTTTCCTCTTTTGTTATAATTCTGTTGGGATATAAGATATTTTAATGCTATTTTTACCAGAGTATCTCTTCCTATCTGAGTATTTTAAAAAGGAAGCTCTTTTAAACCTCCAAAGGAAAGTATATTATCAGCTATAAAAAAATTGCATGACCACCGACCACCATAATCTTATAATTAAATCAGTTCTTTGAATTTGGAAGTAATATGAATACAAACAATGGTATGCATGTATGTGCACAAGATGAAAATAAATTATCCACTACGAATAGCACAATGCGTAATTAACTTGGGTAAGTTCATTGCCAAATTAAGTGAACCGTTATCCTCTTTTATTTATCGCTCATTCCAAATTGCACCTATTATTTCTCTTTTTCCCATGACTCACAAGCAATTTCTGTCTCTGTTATAAAACGCATCTAACTATTTTATTAAAACCCAGAAGAGATGCTTAAATCATTAATCTTGTTTAAAAATAAATTAAATTCACCTTTTTTTATTGACTAATTCATTATTTCTTAAATATAATATCTGTGGACCATTACGTTATTTTATTTAATGCGATGACTGGTGCATTTTTTTGGCCAACCTATGGGATATCCAGTACTGTGAAATTATTGAACGTTAGCATTATTAAGTTTAATTGAAATTAATTTCATAGTGTAATTTTTTTCTTAAAAAATCAACATATTAATTTTACTAAAGGAGAATCAAATCCGTCATACTCAACACGACAGTCATTCTAATTACTGTTTGTCGAGTGTTACATGTTAATGCTACTATTGATTACATTGCCAGTGCAATATCTTAGGCAAATTTTATTTTATTTTTTTAATTGATTTTGGAGACAAAGTGATTGGATGAATGTACATAAGGATTTGTGATTTTTTGTAATTTAAAATAATAATTGATCTTGACGCCGGCAAATAGTTTATTTTACGTGAGGGGAATTAAATCTATCGGAATTGATTTCACTGAAGGGGAATCAAATTTACTGTGTCCTCAACGCAATAGTCAATGCAATTATTGTTGGTTGAACGCTACATGTTACAATTGATCATATTACTACCATGTATATAATATTGGGTAAAATTGATTTTTTCCAAAAAAAATAGACATAAAAGTAATTGGACAAATGTGCATATAAGAATTCACTCCTACTATTTATCAATTACATATAATATCCTAGTTTTATTTATTATACGTCTAATGCCTTGATGTTATCTTTATTGTACTATCGGTATCTTAATATTATTTATAATGCATTTAAGTATCCTAATTTTTATTATTATTTTGCCAACCAACATCTCAAATTATAAATAAGATTAAGGTATTAAATGTAACTAGAAAAAGAACATCAGAATGCGGACGATGAATAAGATCAAGATGATATTGAGAGAGGATTTTATAATACTACCTCCGATCTTTAATATAAGATCTCGTTTGACTTTTATTTTGATCCTAAATATAAGACCCTAATCTACTTTGTTTCTCATATTTGTTTTTCAAGATAACCCTTCTAATAATGATAGTTTTAACTAATGAACTTCATTTATAAGGATATTTTTAAAAAGACAATACTTATTTATTACAAATAACTAATTTAACTTATTTTCTTAATCTAATCAGATTAGTCAACTAGTTTTTATATTTAAGACTAGAGGTAGTATATTTAGAGCTTGTTTGGATCACAGTTACAAACACCAAAAATCTATTGAAAATGGTGAAACTAAGGTTGCAAACTGAGTTGGAGAAAAACTGTTGTTTGGCTAGGCTAACTTTTCCAACCAACTTCTGGCCTTCAATCTCAGTTGAATTCAACGGAGAAAAATCTGACTTTTCAAACTGTAGTTCCAAACGGTGATTATTAAAAATAAGCATCTCAGATTTACCATCACATTTTCCCCTCTGTCTCATCTCTTTCGTTAGCATAATGAGCTTTTATTCAAACCAAATGAATTTTAATTTATATTCATGTTTATCCATTATATATATTTAATTAATTAATCTATAACGTGTTTTCAAATTTTTCTTCATAACAAATATTTTTATTTTATAATTTCACAAATAAAATATTTATATTTTATCATAATAATTTGATGTATTTTTTAAACTATTATCATATTAAAAACATAAAATTTCAAACAATACTATTCAATAAAGTCTATGTCATTTTCAATCATTTTATAACTAAACTAACTTTTCTATTAATCATCCAAAGAACTTTTAATTTTTTCAACTGACTTTTTAAAAGCACCTATCCAAACATAACCTAACTGATTTTTACTTTAATTTCAATTATAAAAGTCAGTTGAGTTAAAAGTCAGTTTTAGTCCACGTCAATCTAAACATACTCTTAAAACAGTTCTGTTAAAACGGATAAGAAAGAATAGTCACCGGTTGAATGGTGATAAAGTGGGTGAAGAGAAAATGGGAAGGCTACGATCGGTGTTTGACAAAGATGCAGACGCTACGGTTACTGTAGCGGCCTACGCCAACAGCCAAACATGTATTTTTTTTTTAATTTACATTTTTGCCATTCTCGAAATCGTATTTATTACCACCCCTTTCCGTAGCGTAATTACTGTTTGATTTAGAATCTCGGAAAGATTATAATTGATTTATTTAATTATTTTTAATTTAATTGATTGATTCACCACTTGCGATTGTCAAAACTCATTGTTTACTCGTTTTCCAGTCTATAAATACACGGCCCCTCTTCTCCCTTTCTTCTCCCCCTGACTCACTAGCATTCACATTCTCATCATCATCTTCTTCATCTTCTTCCTCCTCCTCCTCCTCTCTCTCTCTTCTCCCTCAAGGGTCTGTGTGTTTGGAGAGAAAGAGAAAGAGCGTGCCCTTTTACAGGGTCTGTCGGAAGATTACTACAGGCATAGCTAAGTCAGTGGTGGCTCTGCTTGAGTTACGTTGACGACCACATCATGGAAGGAGGGTACCTACGGACGCCGACATGTCGGCTTTCAGAGAATGTTTGGCTCTGTCGTGGAAGAACCCTTATGTTCTTCGCCTTGCTTTCTCTGCTGGAATTGGTGGCCTTCTCTTCGGTTATGACACTGGTATATCATCTCTCTTTCATATGTAACTTTAACACTGATTTATAATCTGTTGATCCCAGTTAAAATCTGTCTTTTCCCAGCTCCCGGCTCGTTCCCCTGCTTCTCTCTGTTTACGAAACGTTTATTTATTTATGCGTTTCTGTGGCCCTGTTTTACTCTGTTTTATTATTTATGCAGGTGTCATATCTGGGGCTCTCCTCTATATCAGAGATGATTTCAAGGCTGTTGATAGGAAGACCTGGCTGCAGGTAATTAATGCTTCTCTCCAGAGTCGCAGACTGTAAATTTTTTAACCTTTTTTTTTTTTAAACTGTGATCCAAGGCTCTCGTTTCTTTTGAGTTTCTGCCATATTTTAAGCCTTGCATTCCAGAGCCACCAAGTTGCAGAAAAGAACAAGCCCGTGGTTTCCCTATTTCAAATCAGTTTGACAAATCAAAGCCTGTCCTTCAAACCACAACATATATCTATTACTGTTTATATCAAAACCCTTATTTTTCATAAAAAATTTTTAATGGTCAACAACAAATTATAATAGCAATTTTGATCTGACTATTGGAAATATTGCCCAACTCTGCTTTTTGGACTGTTGTCACGGGGAGAATGGGGCTTCAATTCTAATCTAGCTACATGTGGTTTCCTGTTCACGGACTCCAAAAATTTTTAGTAATATTTATATCGATCTATTATCGGCAAAAAATGTTATTTATGTAACCTCTTTCTCTCTCCTTTTCTTTCTATCTTTGTTTTTTTTTTTGGTCTGTGTATCTCTCAACAGTCACCTGATCCGGGTTAGACGGAAGAGATACGTTTAATTTATGATCATGGGATGGTAATTATTTGGTTATTTACTTCTTTTCGTTGAAGGAAACGGTGGAGCAGATTCCTCACTTTCGGTTGGTGTTTTTGGTCAAAAGATAAATGACTAAGATGTATCCCGACCAAAAGTGACAGGTGTCTCAACCTTGTTGGGCCTGGTCCACCGGCTCTTATTTTATTGGCCCAATAAGTTCGTTTGTCCAGTAAATCGAAGTTAGATATCCACTTCTCAGCCCATACAAATTTTCTCGTATCTTTTTCTTTTGTCATGGGATACAGGTTGCTTTGTATTAAGTAGGATTCTTCCTGAAAGTAGGATTCTTCTGTTTAGTAACTTACGCTCAAAAAGTTATATAACAGGCGTCGGTTATTTATTCTACTTTTTTGCAATTATTATCATCATGAATTTCGAGACTACTTTTTTTTTTTTTTGGGTTTCCCCATTGATTACGCAAGACAAGATAGAAGTATGAACTCGTACTCCTGATTTTCAACTTCAGAGTTAGTTAGAAGAAAAGTAAGGAAAAAGTAAAGAAATTGTCGAATCACGATCTGTAAATTTATAAAAGAAAAAAAAATGTGGCATGAGATGGGAGTGATTTGAACAGTGAAACACAGAATGGTAAAAATAAGTGTGATGTTTGATAAAACAGGAATCCATAGTGAGTATGGCACTGGCTGGAGCAATCATAGGAGCGGCAGTTGGAGGATGGATTAACGATCGTTTTGGAAGGAAGGTAGCAATCATCCTCGCAGATGCGCTCTTCTTTGCTGGTTCCGTGATCATGGCGGCTGCTGTGAATCCTGCAATTCTCATCTTTGGTCGAGTTTTTGTTGGCCTCGGTGTTGGAATGGCCTCCATGGCTTCTCCTCTCTACATATCTGAAGCTTCACCCACCAAAGTTCGAGGAGCGCTTGTGGGCCTTAATAGTTTCCTAATCACTGGCGGACAGTTCCTTTCTTACCTTATTAACTTGGCCTTCACCAAGGTAACAAAAGATCTTTCGTTTTTCGCACTGTTATCTATGCTTCTCATGTAAAATTGAAACTATCATGTCTTTGATTATTTCACCTTACTCACTTTATGATATTGCTGAGTGAAATTGTGTGAATGGTATGTTCAGGCACCAGGAACATGGAGGTGGATGTTAGGAGTAGCTGCAATGCCAGCTTTTATTCAAATCATTCTAATGCTGATGCTCCCGGAATCACCTCGTTGGTTGTTCCGAAAGGTTCGTTCACGATCACTTGACGACATAGAATATTTTCCAACAAGTCATATCTTAAACTTATTGATCCAACTTTTGCTTTGTCAATGACAAAACAGGGTAAAAATGAGGAAGGAGAAGCGATTCTAAGGAGAATTTACTCACCGGAGGAAGTTGAGACTGAAATCCAAGCACTGAAGGAATCAGTGGAAGCGGAAGTTAAAGAAGCAGAATCATCAGATAAGGTCACCATAGTCCAACTTTTCAAGACCAAAACTGTAAGGAGAGGACTATACGCGGGAATGGGGCTTCAAATCTTCCAACAATTTGTGGGTATCAACACAGTCATGTACTACAGCCCAACCATTGTTCAACTAGCAGGCATTGCATCCAACCAAACAGCACTGCTTCTATCCCTCGTCACCGCGGGACTAAATGCTTTTGGTTCTATTGTGAGCATATATTTCATTGATAGAACTGGAAGGAAGAAGCTTGCTTTGATCAGTTTGTCCGGGGTTGCGGTTTCCCTTGCTCTTTTGACTGTCATTTTCCATGAGACTGAAACGCACTCCCCAGTCGTTAGCACCGTTGAGACCAGACACTTCAATGGTACTATCTGCCCTAATTTCAGCGCAGATCTTAATGGTGGATGGAGTTGCATGAAGTGCCTGAAGGCTTCTGCAGACTGTGGGTTCTGTGCTTCTAGAGCTGACAAGGTAAGATATCACAAATCCTCAGAGATAATGATTAATCTTGTTACTGGTTTAAGATATTAAGCATCATCATTCTGAGTGGTTCATCATAAATTCTTGTGCAGCTTCTGCCTGGGGCATGTTTGATCTCTAATGATACAACCAAGGATCAATGCCATGATGAGCACAGGCTATGGTACACTAGAGGGTGTCCTAGCAAAGCAGGTTGGGTTGCAATATTGGGGCTTGCACTTTACATTCTGTTCTTCTCACCTGGCATGGGAACTGTTCCATGGGTTATCAACTCCGAGATCTATCCTCTGAGGTATAGAGGAATCTGTGGAGGGATGGCATCTACGGCAGTTTGGGTGTCAAATCTGATTGTGTCCCAGTCCTTCTTATCCTTGACACAATCCATTGGGACCGCCTGGACATTCATGCTGTTTGGTTTCGTCGCTGTTGCAGCAATTGTCTTTGTCATCATTTTCGTGCCAGAAACCAAAGGGCTCCCAATAGAGGAGGTGGAGAAGATGCTGGAGAAAAGGACCCTGAACTTCAAGTTTTGGCAAAGAAGTTCTGGCTCGTCAGAAACCAAGAAGTAAAATGACTAGTTAGCTTGTCTGTGTGTGGATTTACGCTACTTTTTAATCATTAATTGTGAAACTATAATATAAATATGGTGTTGCATAAGTAGCTTTTTATGAGTAAGAAGCCGTAGTTGCATTAGCATTCCTGTGTCAATTCCCTATCCATCTTCTCCCCAACCCGTAAGATTTTAGTTTGGCGGAGACATTTATTGGACTGCTTGAATATATTTTATGAGATGCTGTTTTGTTCTTCATTTTGCGATCTAAATGACGAGAAATTTACTAAAGGGATCGTATCTGTGTGCTTAGTTAATGAACGAGTGGTCACCAATGACCCTCCATTATTTTGTGTGAATTGTCATTGCATGACCACATGAAAGTTTTAGTATTCAAATAAAATTTATTCTGAAGTCTGCCTCATAAGGAGACCATATTCGAAGACTTTCTCACTAAAGTTTTCCTCTTTCCAAAAAATAAAGATGTAGACAATGATAAAACCCGTGATAGGCTTGCTCTATGGTTGAAGGGGAAAAAGCAAGTCCAAAGGCAAATGTGGTTCAGAATTAAAGAATCATGGGTGACTAGAATTTCTGCGGGCATTGATATTACACATAATTCACATTTCTTTTCAATAAAGTTTGTAGATCTATATTCAAATAATCAATATACATGGAGAGATAAAAGTACTAGAAAAATATTTTTTATATTTTAAATGAAGTAATATATATAATTTCACTTCATATATTTCATACGGTTTTTTCAATATTATATAAATTATATACGAATTATTATCTATATGATGCTTTGAAAGATTTTTCTACCCACCGTACCTGTTGTAGTTTTTTTTTCCTAGGCATAAGTGTTTTTTATTGGATACAATCTTGTTCGAAATACTATTAGCTAATAAGTATAAGCACTTGTTCCAGCAAGAATTCAAACACTAATTCACCATATTACAGGGGATTAACCTCTTTCAGGCGTTCACTAGATTCAATCCTCATGAATTTTTGCAGTATATTTGGACCTGAATCATGAATCAAGATTTTTCGGGCCATTGATAAAGTTGGTCATGTGTGAAAGTAGGCCCAAGCCTACATTGCTCATTGCCTGTCACTGACTTTTCTTTATTGTCATGACAAGGGAAATAATGATAGGAAATTATTGTCTCCTCATGTTAAAATGCAACTACGATTCTCATGGGGACACCCTTTTAACTAAAACGTTCACATGTTGTCCCAAAGAATCAGCAGATGGGATATGGGGTAAGGAAGATGTTGGTACCATCATACAATCAACATGGAACATCTAGTCATCTACGTCCTCCTACTTGCTTCGGCTGCTAAGAAGTCTGCAGCTTTGTGTCCTTGGCGACTCACCAAAGATAGAGAGATATTTGCCATCGATTCTTTGGCAGCTAGAAGCTCTTGAACCAGCACCCGGCACTGCCATTCGCATGCAATTTACAATTTTCCACCGAGTGTCCCTCTGCTATCGGCTTGATTATAAGAGAATCTAGCAAGGAACATGCTTTTGTTGACTTCATTGAGGAAGTTCGAAAGTTAGTCAATAGGAATTGGAGTGTCAGGATTAAACTTTTTAATAGAGAGAGCATGACAAATTTTATTAAATTAGCTAGCTTTTCCACAAACTTGAAAAGCTTATTTTGCACCTTTAGTCATCTACCGCCTTGGATTTAGGAGGTGGTGGATGATGAAAGGATTTAGGATTTTTTCCTTGTATATTGGTGTAAAATATGTTTTTAATGAAGCTTAGTTTATATCCCAAAGGATAACAGGAAGATGGTCACCATCCATTTCCGAACCGGCCTGACAAGATGCAAACCATACCATGCTCCTTTGTTAAATTGAGAAGCATTTGAGAGAACCAGTAAGAGCAGATGTACCACATCATGCTTGTTCCCGGCAATGATTTATTAATAAAGAAAACATAGTTTTCTACATAAAATTGTCAATTTAGACATACATTGCTAATACCAAAGCTAATAGAGAAACAAAGATAATAACCTGAGTAGAAAAGATGGAATTTCTCTTCCCTGTGTCACCCTGCAATAAAGCCAAAACGATGGAGATATCATTCCAGCAACGTGATCCTATGCTTTTGATCGGGCATTTCTTTTCAAACGTCAGCTACTTCTTGAAGAGAGAATTGGATATAAGAATCATAGGTTATACATAAAGCAAATCAATTGCCCAACAGTAATATGCAGAGCATGAAGATATAATCAGCAAGAGGGAAAATTATCAGCCGTCAAGAGGGGTATCATAATGAAAATAATTTAAATGAGCCATGAAGATATGGTATATGGATTCAATAAACATTGTCGTAGGACAGCATGAATGAGGATAACAGCACCAGTGAACCCAACTGACTGCGTATAAGATCGTTAGAAGGATAACTCATTAAAGACCAACAAAAGGTACGTCTGAAAGAGAGCATACTTAAATCACGCGACCTCAGTACAGAGGCAAGCAGAATGCTGATCCCTACATTAGCACTGAGCGATCCATTTGTCCATAATCACATAAGATCAAGTAGCCAACCTTTGAAACACTGCCCCTTTGGGAAAGAGAATAGATGAGGAGGAATCAGAACAGATCGTGTAAAGCATTGAAAGCCCATAGCGGACAGAGAAAGTATTGGAAGCCCGTGGTTGGGTCTAAATAGTACTTAGGCCCAATCCATGAACGCGAAACACATTTGCCTCCAGCCCTCCACTTGCGATGGTGGGGTCTATTTCAGAATCAGTCTTCCTCGGACAGCTATCCTCTTATTAGAAACAATTCTATTTAATATATTATAGTGCATAAAATGTGGCTACTTTTTTCAATATAAATTCAAACTTTGATTCACTACGTTATGAGAAATTAGCCCTTCTACTTGACATGTTGATTTTTATTATTAGTTTTCATTATTGGCCATTTTTGGTATCACAGTACAAATAATTTATAAGCACGTTTCATATAAATCGAAATAAAACTTTTTACATACTTACTTCGTATTCCATAAATCATGATTGAAAAACTACTGATAAGTCATTCCCAATAGCCCTATTAACTTCTTGTAACTAACATCTCCTTGCAATTTCTAAAATCAGTTCCTTTTTTTTTTTTTTATTCTATACGTGTTCTCCTGTTAAAGGCAATCCTATGGACACTTTTTCAAATAAAGATTCAAATTTTAATTTACTGTGTTGTGGGAAACTATTATTAGGAGAGCCAACCGAAAAGATCTCTGCCACACCTTCTAGACCCACGAATCTAGTTGCCCAGAGCTTTATAATGTTGTTCGTACTTTTACTTATATTTTATAACTCTGTTAAACAGAAGAGGCATCCAAGCAAATGGACGGAAGTTCAAATCTGATCTGAGCAGGTGGTTCAGAATGAATGAATGAATGAGCAAAGCCCTGGTCGGCATATCGGACAGAGAATAGTCTGCAGGCGTGGACTTGTAAGTGGGAACACGAAGGAACTGCTGAGGAAGGAGACAGGCATGTATGAATGAATGAATGATATGATATGATAATGAAGAATATAAAAGGCAGAGAGCAGTAAGTTCATGGATGACGTTGGGTGTTGGGGTCAATAGCAGCACATACAGGAACAGGAGCCTCATTCACTGAATGATTGGATTCAGGAAATAATAATAATAATGATGATGGAAGAGAGACACTGGCATGTATACATGAATTATTGAGGGCTTTAGCAGAGGATGCATCCTTCTCAAACTCTCCATTCACTTTCACATGCTTCTGTGTGTATCTGTACTCTGTACTCTGTACTCTGTACTGCCTCTCCCTTCAACTTATCTGCATAATTGCCTCCGTACGCCACCCCGACCCCTCTTTCTCTCTTCTTTTACTTTTAAGAAAATATTCATTGTGCAGCTGCCAACCCAGTCATGCTTATTAAATCAGTGGACATTGTTAGGACTTTAAATCAAATTTATGCATTGTGAAATTAAATCCTGAATGAAGGTGTTTGTTCTTTTTTTTATGTGCAACATATAGAGAGAGGC
Organism: Neltuma alba; assembly: GCF_004799145.2. Classification (NCBI taxonomy): domain Eukaryota; kingdom Viridiplantae; phylum Streptophyta; class Magnoliopsida; order Fabales; family Fabaceae; genus Neltuma; species Neltuma alba. The sequence continues at coordinate 26,685 of NW_021633464.1, forward strand.
GAGGATATGAGTGAGGTGTTTTGAAGTGGAAGAGATAGCAGTGATGTGTTATATGGGGAAGAGTGGGCACAGAGGGATGACACGTGCCTGTGCTTCCCCAAGAGAGAACCCGGCCTGCCTTGCCTCTCGAGCGTCTCACTCACCCCCACGCCTTTCGTTTCCTCATCCCCCCATGCACCCTTTCTTTTTCTTCTTCTTGTTCTTGGCCTACGGTTAATTAATTACTGAAATTTGTAAAAAAAAATTTCAAAGTAATTTTTTAAATCGTGATTTATAAAATAAATTGAAAAATTTATTGGCTTCAACTAATTAGTTTTAATTAACGTTTTTATTAATTACTACCTCTGGTCCTTAATATAAGACCCCATTTGACTTTTAGTTTGGTCCTAATTATAAGACCCCATCCATTTTGTCTCTCATATTTATGCATTTTTTCCCAAGATAGTCATTTTAATAATGATATTCTAACTAACACACTAATTAGCAAGGATATTTTAGGAATGACAATACTTATTTATTACAAATAACTAACTTAACTTGCTTTCTTAATCCCCTCAAATTAGTCAAATGGGTCTTATAATTAGGACCGGAGGTAGTATCTCTGTATGGAAAGCATTTAATGCTTTTGCCATTTAAATAAGAGGAGTCGTGTGGCAGGCCACGTGCCTAGGATTTGGGCATTATTTAATTCCACTTGCTTCAACCTCGCCTCCGTTGTTTTAATTCAGGCGTTGGGATTTATTACGGGGGGCGTTTATAAAATGAATAAAATAGAAATGGTGGTACGGTGAGATTTTAATCTCCTACGACATTAAAATGCTAAACCTACACCATAGAGAATCCAATATTGATCCACAGGGCTGCCTTTCTGGTGTTCCTCAAAAGTTCACTCTTCAAAGCTGAGGAATGTACGACCACTATGATTTGGGCGTGTGATTCCTAATATCTCATCATCCTCATCCCCCCCTCTCCAACTTTTTCCTTCACTTTTTATTCACCCCATCATATCTCATGTGTCTCCATTTAATTATTAATAATAACTTTGCTCGTTTCTCATTTTGTTAATTTGATTTCATTCTCTAATTTTTACACTGACCGCTGACTGGATCCAATGCAGTATAAAAACGAACAATCACATACAATTAAGGATCCTAGGACCTATGTTTACAACTTGGAGCTCTTCATTTTATATTAACCCTTTTTTTATTAATTTTTTAATTGTCGATATCTTATAAAAAATTACCAAAAAAAATGAAACATTAGCTTTGATTTTTTCAATGCTTTAATTTTGTAGTTGAATAAATCAAAGTCATCAGAATTTCATTTTCATTGGTACTCCCCGTCTTTTGTTTCCTTCCATCTAAACATGCTTTCATTGATCCAAAAAATGTGTCCACAGTTATCTGTTAATTATAAAATTAATTTGGTGGGACATCCGCTTCGAAATAATCTATAAACAATCAACTAGTCATACACTACTATCATCTCATGTAATTAAATAATAACCGCAATATAGGGCCAAAATAATAATAATAATAACAAGAACTACTACTATCGAGGAATAATTTGTTTGTTGAATTTACTCATGCTCACTTTCATCCAAATATTGGGATGCGGTATATTTTTTCTTCCAATATACACACATATACAAGTCCATTTTTAGAAGTCATGCACTAATTGGAGTATAAGTAATCGTATACCTTTACACACACACACACACACACAAAAGTCTAAGTATATACGCAGATGTTGCTTATTGTTTTATGTCCCAATTATAGTATAAGTTACTATTCTACTGCCTCTGATATTTAATATAATAGTTCGTTTAACTTTTATTTTAATTCTCAATATAAAACCTAATCCATTTTGTCTTCATATTTAATCATTTTTTTAATACAATCATTTTAATAATGATAGTTTTAACCGATATCCTTGATTAGTAAGCCTATTTATTACAAATAATTAACTTAATTAATTTTTTTAATCTACTCAAATTAGTTAACTAGTTCTTATATTAAGGACAAGAGATAGTATTATCTTGACCACGTGATAACTCATATGATGATGATGATAGAAACAGATTTCAAAGAGCTACGGACTCCATAATTGGATTCTTGCAACCAATGTTTCGATAGTTTGACTAGCTCTGAGGACTTGTGAAATCTAATACTCTCCGGTCCTTAATATAGGACCCAATGTTGAGTTAGTTTTCTTAAATATAAAACTCATTTCTTATATTTATCAACTTTCTCTAAATTACCCCTATAGATACTCCCTCAACCATAATCAAGTAAAAGAGTGAGAAGAGGTATTAAGAAAGATGATTATGGTATTTTAGGAACAATGTGTCACATTTCTTATAATTAACTAACTTATCTAACTTCTTTAATCTAATCAAATTAATTAAATGGGTTTTATATAAGGACCGAGGAGTATAATATATCTATCTAATATATACAAATTGTTATGAATATACGGGTGTGAATGTCCATCAAAGAAAAAAGAATGTGCATCCCTCATTAATTAACCATCATTACGCGTTTTCATAAGGTCATGTGTTTCATTATCCATGTGTAAAACCAAACAAGCACTTATGGGTAAACAAGGAGATACACTTCTCTTATCTTATATAAGTTACTTCTAGCATATTTCACATAGATCAAGAAAAACCTTAAACTTTATTAAATTGTCATTTAAAATTCAACTTTTTATTTTATCCCTATTTAGTATATATTATACATATGTAAATAAACTCAACACAATAATAAATGAAGGCTAAAAATGTATACTTATACAAAATTTCTCTCAGTACCCTATAAATAAGATAACAAAAATCTTCTTTTTTGCCTTATAAAATAGGACCAGAGGAGTATATAAAAAGTGTGTCTTCTTTATTATCCTACTTCAATCAATTCAAGTTAGTTAAAATCTGATATAATGTTTAGATAAAAGTGATTTTATATTAATTAAAAACACGTAATAATTAAAAAGGGAGCCCCATGGAGCATATATGGGTAGTGGGATTGGGATGCTGGTTGGCAGCAAGGGGGTCACAGCGGGTTTGTGCACTGTGCATGGCCCTCAATTCCTCATTCTGCTCCCCCCTCTTCCCATGTGCCTTCACCTTTCCCCTATTTTTTCCTCTCAGACAAAAGTTATAAATTATAAATATCAACGGGGGAAGCAATAGATATGCACCATCTCGTACGGACATTTTCATCCTTTTATTCCTTCCCCCTTAATTAATTCATTAATTAATTTTTGCTCTTAAATCTCTCCCCTTTATGACCCCCACTTTGGGTGCCCATAATGCACATTGGACAGTCCCACTG
>NW_021633465.1:0-36240 GCF_004799145.2 Neltuma alba
ACATGTCTAAAAATAAAGTATTATTTCCTTGGCTGACCAAATTAATTAAAATCAATCAGGTCTAGTGATATCTCTTGATTTTGGAACAGCTCATCGTAATATGCATAATTCTGTTCACTATTGTTGGCCCAAAAAATTATATTCACTATGTTTACTTTGTTTTGTATTAAACACAACTTAGGTTTAAAAAAAAGACATGATCATTACATAAAATAATACTCTTTCGGTCTTAAATATAAGATCCTTATACAAACTAGTATAAGGGTCTTATATTTAGGACTGAACAGTATATATACATACCCATGGCTCTGATCAGTGCAAGTATGTGGAGGTGGTCTGGATAACTTACCTTAAATTGTGTCATATTGACGTTACTGTATGGATAAGTCCATTTGGCATGTCGGCGGAATTTACATAATATTTTTTAAACAAAAGGTCAACCAACGTTTCAATGATTGAGCATTTAATTTTTACAGTCATATGGCGTGAAATATGGGCACACTCGAGCCCAACTGCTTCAACCCTTTTTAAAAAAAATAATAATAATAAGTTACACTATAAAATGAAAAAAAAAAAAACCAATATGCAGGTCCTTATAGTTTTGTCCCATTTTGAATCAAATCCCTAAATTTATTTTTTATCTTATGGGATCCTTAATGTTTTAACTGTTTTCATTTATTAATCCTTTTGTTTAAAAAATGTTAAACTGGGGTTAAATGCCATTAAAGATGCTTATATGGAAGACAAGTAAATTAGATGTGGCAACCCATCTTCTTTCATCACTGTAGAAAACTACTGCCGTTGATTTCTAAGAACCTTCTTCTCCAAAGGTCATCACCTGCAGAGGGCAACTTCAAGTTCGATGCTCCTCCAAACATCATCATGCCTAATGGCAATGCTAGTCCCCACCAGATGCAGCCGATGTTGTTGGTGGCTCTGGCATGGTCTCTTTTGCCATTCACAGCTAATCAAGTACCTAATCAAGCCCCCTTTCTACCACTTCACCACCACCGCCTCTTTGACCAAATTGTAGATTTTGGAGTTAAAGATTTATACTGGGATTTTCAGGTCATGAACCGTACTTGCTTCAGCCCCTCCTCCACTTTCTTGAGTTTCAAAAGCCATCCTTCTTATCTCTATAAATCCTTCGTCCATATCAAACTACTCCTACATCTCACCATTTGTGAGCTTTCATGTCTCCAACTCTTTAAGTTGACAAAAAGAAGAACTTTTTTAGGAGACAAAAAGGATGTCAAGGCCAGCTTGGAATATACTCCCCTCCGTTCCTTATTATAAGAGACAAATAACCGAATTACGTTGATCAAAAAAACAGTTAAAATTAGTTAAGAACAATTTGTGTAAAAAGTATAATTTTTTTTCCAAAAATACCCTCATTATAAGGAAGAAAGAGCATGAGAGAGAACAATGGTAAATTATTAAAAGAAAGAGAAGTGAGAAGGAGAGAGAGTGTGAGTTGGAGACAATAAATATGGGTAAAATAGGAAATCAACACAAAAAAATAGAGACAACTTTTAAGTGTCTCTTATATATAGGAACATGCCATAAGCATCAAATGTCTCTTATATAAGGAACGGAGGGAGTATATTATAAGCTTGGCTATTGAGAAAATGAGGGATAATTCATTTTAAGGGGCTTGAGATAGCCGCACAGCAAGAAAAGTACAATTGGCTAGACTCCAAATCTGTCAATTTATTAGCCTTAGTTCTTAAGTTCCAGTTCACTTTCATGCTCAAGAAACAATAATTATGCGCATGTTTGTTTGAAGCAACGCAAATAAAGAGAGGTTTGGCGAGTTTAGAAGCTTGCTGTTAATTGCATGAATAGCAGAGACACAAAGAGAAGATGTGAGAGTCCAGGAAGGAGAGGTAGGATTTTAATGGGCATCCTTAAACATCAAGTGTGGGTGACATTCAACCCGAAGTCGAAGATGTCATCAACATTTATTGGGAACTGGGCATCAATTTACGAGATGTTTAGGAGGGTCAGCGAGCAGTTCACTGCCACGTGTCGGAAATCAATGCTACGTCTAATCCACTTGTCCTCCATATTAGCATCATCAACGGCGTTTAATCCTAGTTTGACGTTTTTTGATTGAACGGTTGAAACATTAAGGATCATATAAAATAGAAAATAACTTTAGGGACTTGATTCAAAATGGGATAAAATTACAAGGACCTGTATATTAGTTTTTTTTAAAATGAATCTTATATTTAAAACTGGAAAGAGTACTATTTTTTGTTGCACATTAAATATAGGCACATTTTTTTATTAGAATTCAAACATTTCTTTATTATGTTATGACGGATTAGTTAGATCGTTCACCAACAAATTTATCACATTATCAATAAGATTCGAACTCACAATTTAATAAACTATGAGCTGACTTTTTATTAATTAAGTTAATTTTTGCGGGTGTCTTAGACGTTTTATCTTTCCTCTGACCCGTTCCAAAAGCTCCAATTGGCCCAACCTCTGACGAACCTTAGTATTGTTGGCCAGAGGGAGGAAGGAAACAGAGTAGGAGGAGAAAGGCCCTAAGGCTCAGAGTAATGACTGTCATTAGAAGAAATATAATATTAAATGTAATGACTTATGAAAATGGATATCTCATTTGCATATTCTGGCCCAAAAAATAATATGCCATACTTACAATTTTAATTTTATATGTAAAATTTCAAATCCAAACCTATCTATTCGAAAGTCACCAATATGTTTGATTAAATTTCATCTCTCGCTTGAAAAAGTTTACTTTCAATATATATACACACATTCTTTTTAATACTTCTTTAATTAACAGAGCACATCTAATAATCTAATGTCCAGTGTCGTATGAAATATTAAAAATGAGAGATAGGAATTTGGATTGTAATTAAAAAAATATTAAAATAGTATTTAGTATGGTATTCTTCAATCCCACACATATGAGTTTAGCTAATTCAATATATTATGCTAAATACTTTTTGCATAAATTTTTTTCAATCTCAACCTTAATTTTTATTTCTAATTTATAATGCTCCTACCAAAAAGTAACTTAAGTTTACAAATGAATGAGATTGAGCTCACAGCTTGAGTTTTTATGCCACCGGATGATAGGTTCCTTTTTAATGTTTTCCATGCTTTTGAATTTGCATGTGAATATCCTCGTTTTTTACACCTATATCTTTGACTTTAGTCCCCAAATCAAATCTGACTTCTGATTTCCAGGCAAAGTCTTGAGATTCTTCCACCAAATACGCAAATTCCAAATTTCATCAAATTGATATCATTTTTGTTTCAAATTGCTCAAATTTTCAAATTTTAGACATTATATATTTTGTCAATGTTGAGTTCCCATTCAATTGAATAAAGCCTATATAATGTGATTCTAAAATCAAATCTGTTGATGACATTTTTCTCCTTAACATAATGTCCGCAGTTCCATTTTAAAATAATCACTACTTTAGCAATTTCAGTGTATTATCAAATGTATAATAAAAAGGGGAGAAAGTATGCTTTTTTAACAAAACAAAACAAAAAAAATCATTCATGAACAAACTAGTCGACTTCAAACACGTATTAACATGGCCGATTTAATTTAGTAAAATCTTGTGGACACCAAACCGAAGGCCAGCAAATTCAACAATTTAGTTAGAATCAGCCGCACAACCACACAAAATTTAACCAATTTTTTCTTTTTAGAATATTCAATTATTGCATATAATATATTATCATGGAGAACCCTGGGAGAGAAATTATATAATGATACATCCATATTAACAGTGAGATTAATTAATGATATAAGGCAAAAGGAAAAGGAATGGATCAAGAGTTCAAGGTTAGGTAACCAATAAACTTCCAATCCTAGCCCCTGCTTATATTTTATATTGTCATCCGTTGTCTACTCTTTAAATGGCCTATCATTGACTTAATGATTACACATGAGAGTACTACTGTCCAACTCCAAAACATTATTCTTTTTTAAGCGGCAAAACACTTCATAATTCAACTTGTTTGTTGTAACCTTTGAAAATCAAACAAAACCATACCAGTCAAAAGCGTTAAGTAAAGTAGAACCACCTAATTTTTTTTAAAGAAATAAAGTGTAATAAAAGAATAACACTATATATATATATATATATATATATATAACTTTGATGTCAAAATTACTTTAAGCAAACCTTAATTTATTTGTGGATTAAAGGAGGTAGGCCTGAGTTGGCTTTTGAAAGAGGGGGTAGCTGCGGGGTATTGATGCAGAGAGTACTCTATCATATGTTCAAAATTATTTTCTTACTTCAATTTTATTGTATTTTGTACTACTTTTCTCTGGCCCTAAATATAAGACCCTTATATTTAGGACCGGAGAAGTATCATTCAAGCAAACAAGGAATTATATTTCTGTAAAGCAATAAACTGTTATTTTTGTGTGATAAGGCTCAGTGACATATTATATTACAATTGACATGCGCTTAAAAAAAAAAAATACACTCTGTCTTAATATAAGAGTTGATTGATTAATTTGAGTAAATTAACAGAATTTGTTAAGTTAGTTATTTGTAATCAATATATGTTGTATTTCATAAAATATCCTAACCAATCATCTGTTTAGCTAGAATACTATTGGTGAAATCTTTCATATAAGCAACTCGTACAAGAATATCTTAAATAAATAAATAAATATAAAAATAAAGTGGATTAGAATATTATATTTAGGATCAAATTAAAAGTTAGATTAGTTCTTATGTTAATGACCGGAGATAGTATAATATTAAGTGAAAAAATGAATGAGAAATAGTCTAGATCAATTTAATAAGTACGAGTGAGAAATTAAAAGAAAAAATATGAACGGTGTCCTGTGAGTTCTTCGTCAAACAGTCAAAATAAATTTAGTGTACAAGAAGGAGAAAAGAAAATAAAAAGAGTGGGTCTCATGAGAAACTTTTTATCACGGTGGAGAAAGTAAAATCTGTTCAAAAATATTCAAAGAGGAGGAAGAAATGAACCGAACATAAGCCCTACACATACTGTTCATAATGATTCAGAAAAATTACAAATAAAGGCTTTTAAAAATTAAAAAATTACATAGAACACCATGTACAAAATTGTTCTCATTTGTTGTCAAAGCTATAATGAATCCTTATTTATAATTTTTTTTATTTTCAATATCTTGTTTTGTGATTTTCCGGCAACTTTTCAACATTGAAAAAAACACATAATTTTATATAATAAAAGATAATCAACTTAATCAATTATTTTAATCCTTTCGAATCATTTTATTGGTCTTACCTTTCCATCCCATGTATATAATGTTTTTGAACTGTTTTACACAAAATAATACAGAGTAATTATTTATTTAAGGACAATTCTCATATCAAACTTTTTTATTTATTATATTAAATTCTTTAATTAGTCATATGTCCTGTTTTTAAAGTATATCATTTAAAATATAATTCGGCAGGAAAAATAAGACATATAACTATGTTTAATTAGAAAATTTGATAATATAGATATAAGAAATCCGGATGTTCTTCTTTATTCAATAGCATGAAAGTAGCTTGACTTTTCACTTCGACTCTAGTCAATTAATGAATACCTGTTTCCGAACTATAATTATTTTTCTACTGTATATATGAAATTCTTAGTTTGTTTCAAATCCAACAAGCACCACCATCATAAAAATAAATATGGTATAATTTCTTATATTATAGGACAAAAAGAAATTCTAGAAGGCCTTTTTATTTAAAAAAAAAACGCATGGAGCATATTTTATGATGGGAGGAAGTACTTTTCAACAACAATTACTTGTTACTTAGCGAAAATATGTATAAATAAATCTCCCACGCGTTTTTAAATTGTACTCAATATATTTTGGAAGCTTTCAATTTAGTTTTTAAATAAAGATCTCAATATATTTTGTTTCTCATATTTATCCTTTTTTTTTCCCCAAAATTGTTCTTATCATGGTTGTACATGTTAAATATTCAATTAAATAGTAATTTTAACTAATACATATTAGCAATGATATTTTAAAAAGATAACACCAAATTATGATAAATAAGTAACTAAACAAACTTTTAATATCCATTTGTTTGCAGAAATATGTATAAATAATGTATTTACAAAAAATGTGGATAAATTTTAGATATGGCTCTCAGTTCGTACAATTAGATTCATATTTGGAATGGTTTGAATCAACTTGTGTAATTTTTTTAAATTAGAATCTTAAATTTTCATTATTTCAATTTCTTGGAATTGAATATTATTGTCGCTAAATTTTATATAAATGGAAAAAAATCAATTCACATCAAATTGGTTATGTATTATTTTAAGACCAGAACTTTTCGTGACCTGTCTTCTTTGACCTGATATCGACTCTCTGGCTCATCAATTCTGATTTCTGACGCTCGGGACCATTCCTCCTTTTGAATTGCCAAATGGATACGGAATGGAACAGAATAGAATGACCCAATTCATCAAAATTAGTAAACTTATCCTTAGGCTTCTCATTTTCACTTCTTTTTTTCAATACTCATTTTTCAGTAACTGGGTGGTCTCTTAAATGTTTTAATTTTTCAATATAAATATAATAAATCTCCTGACACCCAATAAATAATTCATTTCCGGAAATCCAATGGATCTCGGCCTTGGGGTTGATGCAAGCGTTCCTTAAAAGCACCCAACATTACGTGATTTTTTCACAAAATTACAGCTCCGTTTCCTGAATTACTAATTTATTATAATATTCTTAATTAGCATTTTAATTCACTTTTAATTTTCAAAACAAGAAATAAATTTCTCTCATTAATTTTTTATTATATGTGAATATAAAATTTGAATTATTCTACTATAAATAATTTTATTTGAACATTTTTGTTTGATGTTTAAATCAATAATATCTGTCAACACTTTGGAAGCTCACCAAATTAATATTAATACTTTATGGTTACGTTTGGTAGAAAGCATTAAAATGAGGGATTGGAATTGGGATTACAATTGAAAAAATCTATTAGAGAGTGTTTAGTATAAGAGATTGTTTGATATATGGGATTAGTCAAAACTATGTATGTGGGATTAGAGAATACCATGGGGGAAGTGGTATTCCCCAATCCCACCTTTATGGGCATCCTAATCCCATATAAACAAACAATTATTCATACTAAGTACTATTTTAATGATTTTTTCAATTGCAATTCCAATCCCAATCCCTCATTTTCAATATTTCGTACCAAACGGCCTATGAGTATTTAGTAGTACGCTCCTCCCCCCTACCCCCGGGGCGGTCCCTCTCACTCTCTCACAACCTTCCAACCTCAGCTTGCTCGCAGGCCATTTCACATAAAAACAAACGTCTGCTTTTATATCGATCCTCTCTCCTTCTTCCTCGCTCCCTCGTCTGTCCCTCTGTCTTCCCTCTCTCTCGCTCAAAGACCATGATTCAAACTTGAAAGCTTCAATCTTCTCTGATTCCTGCTCCGACATTGTAAAATGGGCAGAAGCAGGGCTTTGTTAGAAGTGAAAGGAGCAACCTTTTTGTCTCCCTCACAAACCCGCCGCCACCATACTTGATTTCGCCTCCCAACGTTGTTGGATCTGAAGATTCGAATCTAAAAGACAGCGTCAGCCCCAGCGTACTCCTCATCATCATCATCCTCGCCATCGTTTTCTTCGTCTCTGGTTTGCTCCACCTTCTTATTCGCTATCTATGGCGGCCACAAACCAGAGACCCGGACGATTTAGACACTACTGTTCTTCAGGGACAGCTTCAGCAACTGTTCCACCTCCATGATTCGGGAGTCGACCAATCCTTCATCGACACCCTCCCTGTCTTCCCCTACAAGGCCATCATCGGACTCAAGAACCCTTTCGATTGCGCCGTTTGTTTGTCGGAATTCGAGCCGGAGGACAAGCTCCGATTGTTGCCCAATGCAGCCATGCGTTCCATATGGATTGTATCGACACTTGGCTCTTGTCTCACTCTACCTGCCCCATTTGTCGAGCCTGCGTGCTCAATGATTTCTCCTCCAGCAACGGTTGTTCCCCCATTGTTCTGGTCCTCGAATCTGGAAGTGACAACAACTCCAGGGAGATTGCCCCAGAGACAGACGAAATCGGATCCAGGTCCACCCGGTTGGACTCGAATCCCGATTCGGGTGAAGTGGTCACTGTGAAGCTGGGAAAGATCAGAAATGTGGATAATAACAATGGTGAAGGTAGCAGCAGTATTGGTGATAATGCGGATGCAAGAAGGTGCTTCTCTATGGGGTCTTTTTAGTTATGTGATGGACGAGAGTTCTTTGCTTCATGTACCCATTAGAGCACAAATAAAAAAGAAGCACGCTTTGCGATTAACTACAGGAAACAGACTCGCAATGTCAGAGTGTGACTTTGAATCGAGAAGGGATTTCAGATTCTCAGGTTTGGATGGGAACAGGGTTGAAGAAGAAACTGCAGATAATTCAGTCTCTGGGGTTGTTACCAGAAAGGAGAGTTTTTCGGTGTCCAAGATTTGGCTTCGGGAGAAGAAAGAGAAGCGGAATAATGTGCTTGAGGATTCGTCAAGGAGGGCTGTGTCGTTTAGGTTTCCATTGCAGAGAAACGAGGATGATGGTTATGCCTTGAAGGAGAGGAATGGGAAATTGGAATCAAGAAGCACGATTTCTGAGATGGATATTACAAAATGGGAGAATGGAGGAGGGAGTAGTGAATTTGGATATGATGATGAAAACCAGAGTTGTTACAGCGTAGATTCGCAGGCGATTAGGGCCCCTTCTTTTGCAAGAAGAACACTGCTTTGGCTCACAGGAAGACAGAACAGAGTTGTTCATTCATCCTCTGCTTCTGGCGATTTGTAGTTAGTTTCTTCTTTTGAGCGTTTTGAATCATTTTTTGGTCCTTGGATGTTAGAATATTCAGTCTAGATGAATCATCATTACAGTAGTACATCAGCAAAGAAGTGAAAAGAAAAGACAGGGACATGAATGGACTATGAAATTTCAATTTTCTAATCCAATACCCTATTTCTTCTGTTCCATTGAGCACGAAGCCACTTCAATGGAAGAAAATGGTACTGCACCTTGCACCGTTCCCTGTTCATGGGTCAATTCTTTTATTTTAAATATTACTTTACAGTATCACATAAGCAATTTACACAGTAAAAAATCTATTGAGTCACACGTTATCATTTTCTACATGAAATCTCATAATCATGATCTTCACTTGTTGTGATATTTTTTTCAATAATTCATAATTATGGGTTAGTGACATTGCCGGTGTTTATAGTTTTGATAAAATTTTAGTTTTAATCTCTATAGTTTTAAATAATTGATTATGATGCCATAGTTTCATGATTTTTTGGACTGACTTTAACAAATAGTCTTCATAGTTCATACTATTAGTGAGTTTTAGTCGTAGTTCCTACGTTTGAATTTAGAACAAGTTCTTTCCATTGTGAAACTCTATTATAGGGATTAAAATGAATGATTTGAAACCACATGGATTAAAATTAAAAGTGGATCTTGATTTTTGAAGTATAAACTAGCAGCATAAAATTTTCTGCGGTAATTTCGCGAAATAATTATAAAGGCGGGGGAGGGATGAAGATATATGAAAGAAATTATAGTTGACGCGTGGAATTGAATTTGTGAATAAATGGCTGAATGTGAATGTGATTACCATACGCGCGAGCAGAAAGCCATTGAGTGTTTATTTATGAGGAGCGAGAGAGTGTGGAAGCGACATTGAAGTGACAGGTGTGAACTAATCAATATTGATGCTCTTTTATACTCCATTGGATTTAAAATATAAAATAAATTTTATTTATTTATATTTATTAAAAAATTAGTTAAAATTATTTTAAAATAATAAATATGTAAGGTCTATTTTTTTCTAAATAGGCTTTTATTAGTAAAGAAAATAAATAAAAGATGCAATAAATAAATAAAAAGAATATACAAGGAGTGAATTTAAAAAAAAAAACTGGTTAAATACTTGGATAAAAATAAATCAAACTCCTCCAATAAAATTTATCTTATATTTTGTGCTGGAGAAAATATTTGGTTGGATTGGGAAGCTTAGCAAAAATATGGAAGCTGATCAAATATCATTGAAGGAATTAGATTTCTGATATTCATTCATATTTATGTGTTTAAGAAGAAAATGATACCAAAAATAACTATGCATTTATTTTGGGCCAACCATATGAATAATAACCATACAAGGTAAACATTTCATTACCCGCCGCACACATATCTCCGTGCACAATAGTATTTTTTTTTTAAATTACAATCCTAATTTTTATTTTTAATTTTTAATACTCCTCCGGTCCTTAATATAACACCCATTTAACTAATTTGACTAGATTAAAGAAGTTAGGTAAGTTAGTTAATTATAAGAAAAGTGACACATATTTCCTAAAATACCATAATCATCCTTTTTAATATCATCTCTCTCTCTTCTACTTGATTATGGTTGAGAGAGTATCCATAGGGGTAAATTAGGGAAAAATGATAAATATGATAAATGAGTTTTATATTTAAGACCAAAACCAACTCAAGAATTGGGTCCTATATTAAGGACCGGAGGAGTACTTCATACCAGACGAGATTTATAATATGTTTGTTTATTAATTTAAAATTGAACTGACATCAAAGTTAACTCAAGTATTTTGACTTTAGGTCCCATAATAACCAATCCCTTGAGGTGTAGAGATTTGTTGCTAATTGATTTGATTTAATTTGCACCGTTTTATCGATGCCCAGTAAGTATGCAAACATTAAAACAAGCCCTTTTATTAGGTTAAGGGGGGAAAAAAGATAAATAAGGTAATGGAAAATGGTTGGATACGTACGTGGTGTAATTTGGGGCACCTAACCCTCCCTCTTAAGCGCGTCCCACCCTTTGCTTAAATGAGCCCGATAATGCCAATGACGCGTATGCCCACCACAGCTTGCCTGTATTTCCTTGTTACCCTGTTACACCAAAATGGGAACCAGCGTTAATTACTTTTTAATACTCCTCCGGTCTTAATTATAAGACCCAATTGATTTATTTGAGGAGATTAAAGAAGTAAGTTAAGTTGATTATTTATAATAAATAAGTGTTGTTATTCCTAAAATATCCTTGCTAATTAAGTATATTGGCTAAAACTATCATTATTAGAAGGATTATCTTGGAAAAAAATACATAAATATAAGAGAGAAAATGGATTGGGTCTTATAATTAGGACCAAATAAAAAGTCAAATTGGGTCTTATAATAAGGATCGGAGGAGTATTAAAAAAATACGGTCTGTAAATATAGTTATTTTGAAGAATTTGTTTAATTAGTTAGGAAAATTGTACTTAATTAAATATATTAGAAAAATTAACCTTTCATTATGAAACATGCAGAATGTCCTTATAATAAAGACCGGTATCATTTTACAATTGATTTACTAGCTCTGGTCCTAAATATAAAAACTAACTAGCGGTTCTAAATATAAAACCTCAATTCACTTGTCTTTCAAATTTATAATGTGTTTTCAAAAAATATCCCTAATAATTGTAAGGTATTTCCACCTAAATGTAATTTTAATATACATGATTGAATGACGGTAATTTAAGTAAGTAAACACACATTTGTTACAACTAACTAATTTAACTAATTTTTTTAATCTCTCTAAATTAATTATCTAGTTTTTATATTAAACAGTGAAGGTATATTTATGAGATAATACTCTTGGTTCTAGCTGGAAACAGCTATAACACAAGGTTTTGGGGTAAAATTCCCGCGAAGGCAAAAGATGTTTCCTGAAAAAGCTGTTTATTTATCAAGTAATTTTTTATAAATAGGTAAAAGCAAATGTAAGTTCACACATTTTGTGTGTGACTTGTTTAAACATTAGATGTAAGTTCTATGTTTACAATATAAAACCATATCGAAAAATATATACTCCTCCAGTCCTTAATATAGGACCCAATTGTTGAGTTGGTTTTGGTCCTAAATATATGACTCATTTATCATATTTATCAATTTTCTCTAAATTACCCCTATAGATATTCCCTAAACTATAATCAAGTAGAAGAGGGAGAAAGGTATTAAGAAAGATGATCATGGTGTTTTAGGAAAAACATGTCATATTTCTTATAATTAACTAACTTACCTAACTTCCTTAATCTAATCAAATTAGTCAAATGGATCTTATATTAAGGACCGGAGGAGTATAAGAGTTAGTTGATTAATTTGAAGAGATTAAAAAAATAAGTTAAATTAGTTATTTGTAATAAATAGGTGTTGTCTTTCCTAAAATATCTTTGCTAATCAAATGTATTGGCTAAAACCACTATTGTTAGAAGGACTACTTTGAAAAAAATACATAAATATGAGAGACAAAGTGAATTAGAGTCTTATATTTAGGACCAAAATAAAAATCAAACAAGGTCTTATACTCCTCTTGTCCTTAATATAATACCTATTTAACTAATTTGACTAAATTAAGAAAGTTAGGTAAGTTAGTTAATTATAAAAAAATATGATATGTTTGTCATCCCTTCCTCTTCTATTTAATT
Source organism: Neltuma alba (assembly GCF_004799145.2). Taxonomy (NCBI): domain Eukaryota; kingdom Viridiplantae; phylum Streptophyta; class Magnoliopsida; order Fabales; family Fabaceae; genus Neltuma; species Neltuma alba. The sequence goes on from NW_021633465.1 coordinate 12,545, forward strand.
ATGGTTTAGAGAGTATCCATAGGGGTAATTCTGAAAAAATTAATAAATATGATAAATAGGTCTTATATTTAAGATTAAAATTAACTCAATAATTGGGTCCTATATTAAGAACATGATGTAGTATAACGTAAAATTTATGTGGCTTTTTACTATAAAATAAAATAAAATATATAAAAAAATGTTTCGTTTTTTTTTTTTCCCCATAGCTTGTTTAGACTGGCAGGGAAGCAATGCGGGGAGATTTTTGTTGAGACCGGGCAGCATGTGTCAAAATCACTGAACCATGGAAGAGGCTGTCTTTTTACATTTACTCTCTAATAATTGAGTTTGTCCCATGTTATGTGTCACACCCCAAAATCAATAAATAAATAAAGTGAGCTAAAATTCCTATTGAATTGTCAACAACATAAACATATTTCCAAACTACCCAGAGTTTTAAAAATTGATTATTATTTGTGGTTACAAGTTATTACCTTCGTTTGCTGGTTACTTCTGTGCTCCACAACAATATTCACCTATTATCTTTATGATTGGAGACATAATGCGTATACATGAATATATGAAGAATTATTTCTTGAAGCTTTTTCGTTTTTTTCCCATTTTCCCTCTGCTGGTCCCCCAGCCAAGCAATGAAACTTTCAGCGCACATGTGAATGTCTATGTCTAATTAACGGGGCATACCATATTTTCAAGTTTAGCAATATGTTTTTTGATTGGTTATTTGGGCAATAAGTGTCTTTGGGGATAGTTTGTGGATCTGAAATGCTGGAAGAGATGCAAGGCCCAAAGAGGAGGAAATAGATACAAGAGGGATCACATAGATCAACGAGGAATTTGGACCAAAACATGTTATGAATAAAGAAAAATAGCAAATAAAAACCCCTCAATATATAAAATTAGCATTTGGGACCCTTAATTTAAAAAATAGCAAATAAAGGCCCGGTCTCATATTGTAAATATGAAACCTTAGTGAAACGTCTGAAATGTGCTTCAGTCAAGTTGTGATTTGATCTACTGAAATTATTATTTGTTAAAGTGAACTTGTCATTTCTCATAGTCAACTTGTCATTTGGCATAATCTCAGTCAAGTTATGATTTGGTTCACTGAAATTGTCATTCGCTAAAGTAAGCTTGCCATTTGCCATAGTCAATTTGTCACTTGGCCAAAGGGCATTTCAGATATTTCATCAAGATTTTATATTTGTAATGTGTGACCGAATATTTATTTGCTATTGTTTAAATTGAGAGTATCAAATCACAATTTCACATATTAAGAAGTCTTTATTTGCTATTTTTCCTATGAATAAATTCTAAGAAAGCCCACTTCGGTATGCTCCTATTTATCCTCAATAATTTGTTTCCCATATTAAGTTTACCCAGGTCAAAATACTAAACAATCAATTTATAACCTATATAAGTTGTAATTTAAAACCCCGCTATCAATGTAGAAATTTTATTGATAAGCAATTTGTAACTAATTCTATAACTATGAGTGTTCTGCAAACGGAATTAGGAAGACTGAGCTTTTTGCTAAAATAGCAACAAAATCTCAAGAAATGAACATATTCACAAAAGGTTTTTATAACAACTAAGCAGCCACTAATAACAAGTCTTAGAATAGAAAAAATGTACTGTCTCCAGTCCTAATTATAAGATCCCGTTTGTAAACTATAAACAAGGTCTTATAATTAGGATAAGAGGTAATATATGATAACAGGTTTCAGCTACTTACTTGTCATTGGAATTTTGTAATAGTTATTTTTTGTGCTTGGACCTCACGGTAATTTTTCCTTTTTTGAAAGACCAGGGAAAACCGGGGGTTTGTTAGACCTCCAGACGCGTGCATTTTGAAAACTTAATATTGTAAATTGAATTTGAATGTTGGACGCCCCGATGAGAAAATAAACCTCTTTTTTTTTTTTCCGGTTACAATGAGGGAAAAAAAAAGAAGGCGTCAATATTGAGCTTAAGTCACAAGAGGAAGCAAGAGGTGGAACATATATTTTGATGTTCCCGAGGATTATTTTTAATTAACGATCATGATATCCCTCATAAATCACCCTTGATCTGAAAAGAGATACACTTCCGGTTGCGAAGATAAATAGATACCCATAAAAATGTCAGGCGACAGAAATTGAGTTGATGCTTATAAATTGCTAATAAAGTGATGAACCTGAAAATATATTAAATGAAAGCAAATGAGTAGGTATGGGCATAGCATATCATATGTATGATTTATCAATATCCACAAACCCGTCACGGGTTTGGATTGGATCCACTTCCGTGCTTCCTTTTTTATTATCACTCACATTTTCTTTGTGAATAACTCGAATTACAAAGGAGGGACAAATCAACGGAGAAAGGTTTATAAAATCACAGTAGTGCCTTAAAAGTTATTGATTCGAAATTGACATTAAACTCACATACCGTATATTTTCTTCATTTCATAATAGAATCTGGGTGTTTGTTTGGAACTGTTTCTGTTACATGTTTATAAGTCGTGACAAAACTTTACTCACGTACTAATCTTATATTTTATAAATCGAAAGGCTGCTGTTGAAGGATTCTGTATAACTAGAGGCAAGCAAAGACTATCATTCAAGTACTTGGAAATCTGTGTCAGCACTTGTGTGAAGCAAATGACTTGGCATGTGTTTGCCTAACAAATTCAAAATTATACATATATTTTTAGTTTTCAACATAAAACTAAACAAGTAATGATTAGCTGCAGCTATATGTCCAAGTAGCAAGAACTCGCAAGTCTAATTTATTTGAAAATAGCCAATCCAAATTGCCAGTCTCCCCCGTAGCTTTCTGGCACGCTCCTTATGGACAATCTACAAGGTTTCAGGTTCAAAACTTGGTACGATACTCCTCTGATCTTAAATATAAGATTCTTACACTAGTGTGTATAAGAGTTTTATATTTAGAACCGAAAGAGTACTTACCATTTCTTCTATCCAATCCAAATTATACAAGTAGTAAATTTGCACTGATTGAGACCAAATGTCCAATCCAATATAGCCCAGCATTGTTAATGGAGACGAATCTGGCCACCCAATCAGGGGATAAAATAAAAAACTTATTTTTGCCCTTATTTTACTTTGCCTCTCATTTATTACTATATAGACTGTTATTTTTAAAGACATCATAACAAAAATCATGTCGTTAAGACTCTTTATTCTAAGACAGTTAATGGACTTTTCTGATCCTATTTATAAATCACTTTCAATATATTTCACACAAACTATGAAAATTTTAAACTTCATTAATTTTTATTTAAAATTTAAAAAGTTTTTAATTTTATCCTCATTTAACATATATCATACATCATTAGAAAAAAATCAATATAATATTAAATAAAGGATAAACATGTAAATTTATATGAAAAATTTTGCTATCAGCCCGCTGGCATGAGTATCAACTTCTTCGAAAATATCTTCATAAGAAATTTTTCAATCTCACGTAAAGCATTCTAAGACGTCTGATATAACCTTCGACTGATTCATTCACACTTTTGGGCCCACCGAAATGATCATCTCGGACTCGAATTCCTCCACTCGCAGTTTACTCTTCTGATTAATGACTTTGGGCTACAGTGCTTTGGGGACTCAGTTTAGTTGTTCATCCAAAGCAATAGATCTCAGCTATTCAAAATTTTAAACAATTCAAATTTAAAATTTTTAATTCATTATTTTCAAATAAAAATCATTTTCAAAAAATAATTAAAATATTATTTTAATAAATATTAAATATTAAATATGAACTGTTCAGAAATCTAAATAATGATGTGTATCTAACTTCATTCCCTCCCCAGTGGTTTTATATCAAATGAAATTGTCAAGAGTTTGCAATAAAGTCCATTTACCTAAATATGCAATAAAATTGAATGCAATATTCTAACTGAAAATAGATGTTTAAGTGAAACTAAAATATTAGGCCATCTATTTATGCAAGAGTATAATACAAAAAACTCATATTATCATTAAGATTTGCAATTTTTTTAATTTACAAATATAAATGCAAATCTTTACATTCATATTTTAGTCTCACTTAAACGTATATTTCATTCGGGCGAAAAGTAAATATCTATTTTTGAGGAACGCCGACGTAACGCCTGTTTTTGGAATTGGTTCCCATAACCTATGGACCGCCCCCTGATTTTTTCTCTCTCTGATCCCTAAGCGGCAATCCTTAGCCGATCTGCTCCTGCAATTTCCTCAGCCATTTTTCTCCCTCTCCCTGTCTCAATCTCTGATCCCTAATTTAGTTCCATTCCCAGTTCTCCAAAATATCACCTTTCCGGTTCTTGTTCTTCCCTCTTCGATCAATCTTCCTTCACTATCCTCTTCTTCTTCAATCTTAATTCAATCCCATGCCTCCTCCTAGTCCTCCTATTCATCACCATGAACAAACCCAACCTAAGCCCAGCCCCAAGCTCCTATCAATCCTCCTTAAAGCCGTCATCATGACCCTTCTCACCTCCGTCTTTTTCATCTTCCTCGGTTTCGCTGCCTTCGTCCTTCTCCATCTCTGCTTCATCGGCGGCATCTTCCACCGCATCCGCTCCCGCCCCACCATCCAACTCGGTGCTTCATCCAATGGAATCGCTCCTCGTGACGTCAAGAAGCTGCCCCACTTCCGGGTTGCTAGCGGAACCGAACCCGGACCCGAAACTCAATGCGTTGTCTGCTTGGATGGCTTCAGGAGCGGCCACTGGTGCAGAAAGCTCGCCGGATGTGGCCATGTGTTCCACCGGAGATGTGTGGATACGTGGTTGGTGAAGGTGGCCGCGTGCCCCACATGCAGGACGCCTGTTCGATCAAATGCAGGGAGCGATGTAGGTTCGGCTCTAGATGTCAATAGAGAGGAGGCTATGCGACATCGAACATCTAGTAGGGGCAGTGCATACAGGATTTTTTACCTTGTAAGTTCGAATATTTTCAATTTCTGTGCTATGTAAGGATAATAAGTTTTCCCCTATGTACAGTATGATATACGTATTTCATCTTCTAAATTTTTGTTTTACTTTCTCTTCGATTTGGCTGGTTATCCACTTTGTATTTCTTTTTTTTTTTTGGGGGGGGGGGGTTTTGTTTATCCACATGTATATATGGGTATGACTTTGCGTTCGAAGGCTAGTGATAAGAAAATTATTGGTAGTCTTGATTTCTGTTTTAGTGGCATCGTAATTATGCAACACTAAGGATCATTTGTTCCTTTTTGCTACTCTAAGTTTTAGGACAACGACTCTCGTCTTTATCGCTGCACGACAAGTTCTAGGATAAAAGGAGTTTCTTTATTTGTGCATACAAATTGCGAAGACACTCTTTCCCCTCTTTTGTTGTACCTTTGCTTAAAGTTGCTCCCTTTTCCTCCTTTATTGGCTAATCTCATCTCTACTATCTTTCAGCTATGTAGTGGAAATCTCACTTGTGCAATTTATGATTCCTTTTATGGTAATTTAGTATGTATTTGCTTGATGCCTAATAGAGGATGCCTTTAACTGACACCCCCCAATTCAAAACAATCCCCAAAAGAAAAAAAATTGAATTATGACACTTTTCTGTGAAGTCACCTGGTTCCATGGCTGTCAACTCTCTCACTTTTACTCGCAAAAAGCCTTATGCAGTTCGCCTCAGAAGTGTAGATTATAGATGTTGGCGTAACTCCCCCGAGGTTGGTTGGAAGGCCCAACCCTCAGTTTAGGTTTCTTCTGTGATGAACTCCTCTGATCTGACTGAGGACTCATCTGTTCACCAATGAAGTATCTTGCTGATTGCTTTTGATTTTAAACTCTGATTATCTGACAATTGCAGTTGTTTTTCCCCGGTTCAGCTATCAGAAGTATTTTTGGATCTTGTCCGGCTTGAATTCTTCCCTTCTCCAATATTAGGGCTATGTTTTGGAGGATATGAGGGAAGGGAATGAAATGGCAAATAATGGAATTGAAATGGGATGACAACGAGTGGAATGGTAATTCACTCGCCATTCCATTGTTTTGGAATTATAATATGGCAACGAAAGGACTCATTAATGGAATGGAATGACTTGCACGTTATTTTCCCAAAATTTCCTTAGTAGCTGTTATGTGATCCTAGCAATGAGGATATAATTGTATGTCTATCACATTTGATCTTTCATCCCCCAGACACATAAATTGGGTTTTTAGATAAGAGGGAGCGGTCTTGGAGGCCATCCTTTTGACATTCCATTACCACTGCATCCTTCAAAAAACTCCTTACAGTGGCTGAACCCACTCTAGCTATTTCATTTTATTCTATTCCTTCCCCAGGTCCATCCAATCACACCTTTTCTCTTGCATCAGCATCCAGCAGCACTTTAAGGTCTTTTTTGGTAGGGGGCATTGAAAATTACGGATAGAGTTGGGATTGGAATTGAGAAAATCTATTAAAAGAATATTTAGCATAATAGATCGCTTGTTATATAAAAGTAGCCAAACCCATGAACGTGGGATTAGAGTATATCATGATAGAAAGTGGTATTTTCTAATTCCACTTCTATGGGTTTGCCTAGTCTCATGTAACAAGCAATTAATCATGCTAAATATTATTTTAATGATTTTTCTCAATTGCAATCGCAATTTCTATCTCTCATTTTTAATGTTTAATACCAAACTGGACTTAAAAGTATTCTCTCCCACATGGTGTATTGAGAATTTACTTCCCAAAGTGCTTTTATGATAAACGACCCGAGCTGAAGAGGAGAGGCGTAATCTTATTCACCTACTTGAGCTAATCCCTGTTGGCAATAATTACTGATTATAACTTGCAAGACAAATGGTCAAGCTTTTAGGAGTACTCTTTAGTTTATCCGTTCATGATCCAATATATAGTCTGCCTACTCAATCATCTAGGGAAACTGGTTAGAGAATTTGGTTAAATTAAGTCTAAAAGAATGTGTATTGATAGAATTTCTGACTCTTCCTTCTTGCTTGTCTTTTTACGGTAGAAGTTTGCTTCTTGAGAGAATTTTTATGCTGTTCTCACTGGAAATTCTTTAAACTTGTCATCCTTTTTGTTTGAGGTCTTACGGCTAGGTTTTTGTAATGGTAATCGTCATTACGATATCGTCATATCAGCCTCTGGTATTTAATTTTGCCTTCACTTGTTGATGGATGATACGTCATTTGCTTCCTGGACGTGGTTAATATGAGATACCTTGTATTGTTCAAATGACTTGCTTTATGTAATTTATGCAATAAGTTGGTTGCTTCATTTTATAGTTGCTTTGGTCAGGCTTGTTGAAGATATATTCTTGTGTTTCTCCATGGTTACAATGGGCGGCTAGAGTGAAGTAGGATCATAGATATTTTTGATGAATTTACTGGGTTGCTTGAGGCAAGTCCAAGTTTTTATCTAAATTTTAATAGCTGGATCCCATCTTTAATAAATTATGCCCTCCAATTGCTTGTATTATTCACTCAATAGAATTCCTGTTGGTAGAGTTACATGAATCACATGGTATCATTATATTTTGTCAACAATCAAGGGAAAACATTATTTCTTCTTTTGTAAAGTTGTGATAAACGTTATACAAGAAGCATTGCGCCACCCCTTTTTTGGGTATATTTGTGATAAATTGTCATGTGATTAATTTTTAGCAGGGTGTGAGCCATGCGTCTTAACTTTGACAATGTATAGACGACTTTGAGGAATAAAGGAGTTTTGGAGGATGGGATAGTTTCCTTTTTGGGTATCTTAACTTGTCTCTTCTTCTCCCCCCCCCCCCCGCCCCCCAAAAAAAACTATTTTTGTCATTTGGTTCTATTTCCCTTTTGATTTGCCACAGCCGTGTACCTGTTCAGATATGGGCAAAATCCGTTTTATGATGGCGAAACTTATAATTGCACTAACAACATTTCCTAGTTTGGTCAAAGATATGTTACTGCCTTAAAGCCTTTAGGTGGCGCTCATGCCATGTGGAAACGAATTATCATCATGAAATAACATGTGAGGACTCTGGTCAAAAAAAAAAAAAGTGAGGACTCGTCATGTTTGCACAAAGATGTTTTTAGGTTGGCAATATTTAAATTTAACTCGGTTGTACTGAATATAAAAATCGCGTAGAAAGAGTTTCAATTTGGATGGAAAAATGGCAAAAAAAAATCTTTGAATTAGTAAAATGACAAAATGAACACCTGAATAAATTAAATTATTTGAAAAGACCGGTTTTCAAATTGTAATTATAAAATGATGGTTAGGAGATTAAAATGTTTTTTTCCCCCTCTCTTTCTTTTATCACCTCGTCTCTTTCTCTTTCCTTCTTCTCTTTGTTCTAACGTTCTCTTCTCTATTAAAGCAAGCCAACATATCTTTTTTGAGGGCTTCAACACTTTATTTACTGTTGATAGCGACGATGATGATTTCAAGCAAAAAATGTTCAGAGTGTATTGTATTAACAAGGAACTAGGTCATGATTAGCAGGGCATCACTGGCTATGGCTATGCGGTGATGCCAATATTTGCAAGATCTAAAAGATGATGATTTTGATGCAACGTTGATATACCTAAATGAGCTTCTCAATTCGAAGACAATGTGTCTTAAATATATATTATTCGTTGCTGAATTTGACAGTTATTTTTGGCAAACCGGGAGAAATTAAGGAAAATTACCGGAAGGCAATTGGTGAACTTATTACTCATGAAGTGCCAGCCATAAAGAATGCGCCAAATTTTGTTAAAGCTCAGGCATAATACCCCACCACATGTGTATGAAAATCAGCAAGTCAAGTCTCACGAGTTTGTGAGCTTCTTGGTGACAAGTGTAGTTGTGTATTGTGTAGACTTGCTTGAGAGAATTGCTTCATATTTTAAACTTGTTATTTCATATTACAAACTTGTAATTTTTTATTTTAAACTTGTAATTTTCTGTTTTAGGCTTATTATTTTTTATTACAATTTTATAATTTTTTTTAGATTTGTTATTTCCTATTACGGACTTATAATTTTCAATTTTCAATTTATTATTTCCTATTGTTTACTTGTAATTTTCTATTTCAAATTTATTTCTTATTGTAGTTTTATAATTTCCTATTTCAAACTTGTTATTTTTTATTACGGATTAGTAATTTTCTATTTTAAACTTGTTATTTTCTATTGTAGACTTGTAATTTTTCATTTTAAAATTACAATTTTCTATTTTAGACTTGTTGTTTCTACTAGTTATTTCCTATTGTAGTGTTATATTTTTCTATTTTCAACTTGCAGTTCCCTATTTTAAACTTGTTATTTCTTTTTGTAGTCTTGTAATTTCCTATTACAGACTTATAATTTTCTATTTTAAGCTTGTAAATAGCATAACTCATTATAGATTAAAAATACTTTTTGATTGTTTAAAAATACATTTTATAATTTAACCAAAAAGTAAAATTACTTTTAGTTTCCAATAATAAGTTTAACATGAGAAATAATAAATGTTGACTTAAAAATAACAAGTTCAGTTTGCTTGTCGTTATTGTATATATCTTATTGTATATAATCAAGTTTGAACTTAGAAAATTTTCACTTTCTTATTAAAACAAATAAGTAAGCAATAAGGAATTTTATATGATCCCATATATAATCAGAGCGCTTTTCCTCCGAAATTAGTTTGATCGTTTATGACTTAGAGAACCTACAGCAGCTAGGGTTTGAACTCTTCTTGTAAGCAGCAAGCTCCTCTTCCATATTTATTTTGTTCAAATCTTAAAGCCCACTTGTTCATGGCGGCTCCCGGTGACATACTCACTTTAATGGAGTTCACACGCCCAACCTCCTCTACTGTTGAATTGTCAATGCCTTCTTTCTTGCGCTATCAAACACATTTTTAATCTAAAAACTAGTTAAAAATTTAATCTAATTTTACATATAAGATAATAATTTATTTTGTTTTCAATATTTATTCGTTTTGTCCTCAAGTAATCTCTACAGTAATTGCACATATTAAAAAGTTTTTATAAGGGATGGACTTCAATATACATGATTGATAATAATATTTTAGAAGAAGACAACATTGTTAGATATGTTTCATTTATTACAAATACCTATTTTAATTATTTTTTTTAATAGTTATAAATTAATTATCTAGTTGTTATGTTAAGGAATTAGAGATTGTAATTTCCCAAGTCAAACCCAGTTTTAATGAACCAATATTAATCAAAGCACTCGGACTAACCAAAGGGGAGGATGCAATGTAGTAGTACGTATTTTCCACCCTAAATCCACAATTTGTCAAAGGGATTATCATGACAAATTCTGAACGGAATTAGGGAGACCTGTTAATATTAATTTAATTTCACAAAATATTAACAACAGCTGAAGCTCCCATTCGTGTCCCAACTGTTTGCCAAACCAGAAACAGACGCCAATTCCTGGGGGCTTTGTTATTGCTTAGCCGTCATCTGATTGGCTTCTACAAGCATCGCAAGAGCCGCCAAATTTACAAGGCTCAGAGAAAAGTGTTACCGTATGTCGTATAAGTCATATTATTATTATTTTTATATACATATATAATTTTGCTTTTAATTTATTATTGTGTAGGTTTTACTATATAAAATTAAATTAAAAATTTATTAAATTTCAGGAGAAGGGTATATGCAGCAGCAATCAAACAAGGAAGAAGCCCTCAGGGGGTCTTAGTTAGAGAATTTAATACTGGTTCCAATATTAATGAAGCACAAGAAAAATTAATTCGTAAGCCCTTAAAATAGAAACAGTGGGTGACGGGGGAGAGGGGGAGAGAGAAAGAGGAAGAGCGAGAAAATGTGTGGAGGAGCCAAAGTCCGCGATGTGTTCTGGTGTTCTATTTCCCCTTTCAAGATCCTCATCGATTCTCTGAAGATTTTCCTCAGAAACAAACGCTTCTTCTTCTCAATCTTCTTCTTTGTCTCCGTCCCTCTCTCCTTCCTCACATTCTTCCTCTTCATCTCCACCTACCCTCTTCGCGCCGAAATCTACCACCTCGAAGCTGTCGCACTCGTTGCCCCGACCCGATTCGAAGCCCGGCACGTGTGGCAGGAGTCCCGCGAAGACGCCATCTACCTCCTCCGAATCAAAGCCCTCTTCTCCATCCCTTGTTTCGTCCTCTCTCTTTTTGCAGCCGTAGCCGCCGTGCACGCCACCGCCCTATCTTATAATGGTAAAGTTCCAACTCTGCAATCGGCCGCCACGGCTTTCAAACAGAATTGGAAGCGTCCGACAATCACCGCGATCTTTATCTACGCAATACTGCTCGCGCTCGCTCCGCTTCAGCGGATATTCGCATTGCTGGCGCCGACGCCGGAGCTGAGATTGATAACTCTGACACTCGGGTCGGGTGTAGAGGTATACCTTATTGCGGTGCTGAGTTTAGGTCTCGTGGTTTCGATCTCGGAGGAGAGGTTCGGTTGGGAGGCGATTAAGGTCGGGTCGGGTTTGATGGAGGGGAGAAAGTTCTGCGGATGGGTGTTATCGGGTCTGCTTGTGTTGGTGTCGGGCTTGATCCGAGGAAAGATGGAGGTGTTGATGGAGGGTCCGATTACGTCGTCGGGGTTTCTATCGCCGACGAGCACTAAGGGCAAAATGGGAATAATATGTGCATATGGGGTGGCGGTGGTGTGGAGCTACGTGGTGACCACAGTGTTTTACTGTGAGTGCAGAAGACGGCATGGGGTCAAAGAACTCGAACACGAAGAAGACGAAGAAACGGGTATTTCGATGCTGTAATTATTGTTTTCTCCAATTCTTTTCCTGTTTTCTTCTTTATTGGATCAGATTTTAGATGCATCTTCATCTTTGTATCATCCAACCAAATAAGTATAGCTAATTGTGTACATTTGGATGAGCTGTGTTCCATTTTTATAATCTTCTCACAAGCTTCAATTTATTGCATGTCTTTTTGGAACTGAGTTCTTTTATTTCATCTTTATATCTTGCCTAAAAAGAAGCCAAAGAATTAATAGTTTTGAAGCTGATGGAACTTGGTTTTAGAGCTTATGTATTAAAATTAATTATTAACCATAGTACATAACACGAGTTTTACCTGGCGCTAAGATGACAGTTATTCATCAATGTCCTTTAATACAGCTCTTCGAATTTTTTATTCATAGGTCTTTTGATTTTTTTTTCCAAATCTTGTCTTTTTTTTTTTTTAATTTAAACACCATTGAATTAACTGTTTTGAAGAAGTTCTTTGTCATTCCTTGTTAACTTAACTCTAATAATTTTTATTGAATAATTTGACAAAATGAATATTTTGGTAAGTACCACGGTTGGATATAAATAAAAAAAAATAAAAACTTGGAAATGACCGCAAAAAAAAGTTGGAAATAAAATTTATTACTCGTTTAGTTCTAAATATAAGACCCTTACAAGGGTTTTATATTTAGGAGTGGAAGAGTATAAACTTTAAACAAGCTGTTCCAACGGGGAAAAATTGAAGACAAAAGTGGAGAGTTAAAAACGTGTGTAAAATGTTTATATTGGATAGAGCGAAGTACACTGTAAAAGATAGGAGATATCATAGTTTCTATAATTTTACTATATATATGTACAGACATAATTAATTTGATAAGTCCGTATTCATATAATGTTAACACTAATTCATTAACAAAAAAAATAAAAAATGAGTAACAATTGTGGGTTGGCACAGGGAGCGGAAGCATCGCTTTATGCTTAAATCTTAATGGGCATTTATCCTCAAGGCAGATTCGTTGGCGTCAGATGCGTCTACTTTTTTTTTTTTTTTTTTGGGACTGAACAAATGCGTCTACTTTGCTTATGCTACTTCATACAAACCTAAGAAACAAAATTAGAATTAAAACATAATGGACATTTCAAATGAAAAGTCTAGTTTGGTATTTGACTGTTTTGAGACGAGACTTGGCTTCTGCTTAGGAATTATTATATGTAGAAAAAATGGTTGCTTTGTTTCAAATTATCACCTTCCTTCTCCGGTCAAAAAAAAGGTTAGCACCTTCCTTCCAAACCAAGTAAAATAAATAGGCAGCTTTTCCCCCCTTTGGTTTGGTGATGACATGCTTTAGGACCTTTCGTCACATGAAAATCTTACCGCATCGCACCAGAATTAAGATGTGCGGTATTTATTAATATTTGTTTTATTACTCCTCCGGTCCTTATTATAAAACTCCATTTGGCTTTTTATTTGGTCCTAATTATAAGACCCCAATTCATTTTATCTCTTATATTTATGCATTTTTTTCCAAGATAATCCTTCTAATAATGATAGTTTTAGCCGATATACTTAATTAGCAAGGATATTTTAGGAATGACAACACTTATTTATTATAAATAACTAACTTAATTTACTTCCTTAATCTCCTCAAATAAGTCAATTGGGTCTTATAACTAAGACCGAAAGAGTACTACTCAGCGATACTTTATTTTTTTTAATTAGATTTTATGAAAGAGTATAAAAAGAATGCTTTTATCTGTAAATTATTTCTTTATTTCAATCCATTTACTATTCTATCTTAAAATAGATATTATATATTATGAGTTCCATTTTTCTTTTTTTCTTTTTTTTTACGAGTACTGGGTTTAGATATTTTTTCGGCCTAGTGATTTGGAGCTGGATGAAATTGTCCACAGAACAGAAAGGTCTTTGTTGGCGTTCAAGGGCCAGAGGTGAAAGAATGGCCCGCATCGACTAAAAATGGGCCTCAGCCCAATGTTTGTCCAAAACATAAAAGAGATTGCCAGTAATTTATTCATTTGAGTATGTAAATCAACTGGACCATGTTCGGTTTCTAAATAATAATTGATTGAGACGCCTAATGGCCCATGGCCTTTGGTTTTTGGTGGCATGGCGTACTGGTTTGAAATCTCCCTCTAAGTGGGAGGACGGGAGTTTAATTTTGGTTTCAATCTCAAACTAATATTCTCTATTCCCCTAAATTCAAAAACAGATTGATAAGGATTTTTGGAAGTTTTTCTTTTTTTTAAAACTAATATTTTCTATTCCTCTATATACATTATATTATTATTTTTGGAAAATTTTCATCCTTTTTTAAAATTAAGAATACCAATATTATTTTGATGTGTACTTTTTTTTCTTCCTGAAATCTTTTTCTATTGCATTATTAAATAAGCCTTAAATACATTTAACACTAATTCGGAGGGAACAATTAAGGCTATAAAATCACGTCTGTGCACTGACATAATTATTTTTCTCAAAAACATCTAACTTTGGGTGTTGTTATGGGAAAAAACAAGGAAAAACGTTGGATGCGAAAGGTAAAGGGTTCAGATTTTACCAAAGAAGCCTTTTGGCCCCAAAAAATAAGAAAGGATTTTACCGAAGAAGAGTTTCACAAAGGTAGAATCTATTCTCCTCTAATTTTCCCTACATTATACGCAAAATATATTTTTGAAAATCGAAATTTAAAAGGTAAATGGCAAATGTGGAAAAGAAAAACATATATATGTGGGTTCTGGGGTCATAGATTGAAATGTTTTTTTTCTCTTCCTTTGCCAACGTACTTGTAATCACTTTTAATTATACATGTTTTGTGCGTTAATTGTGGGAAATTGGAAAAAAATAAGTGTCTCTTACTGGCACAACTTCTGCGCCACACATTAATTAGCATCATTATGGCTAGGACCCTCACTAACTTTAAGCTTATCCTTCCTGCCATTTGGATTTTGGGCCATATTATCTTCCCCTCAACAATAAACTACTATAAAAAACATGGAGTGAAATTGAGTCAGGCAGCAAAAACCAGTTGGAAAAAATCACTATAAACTATAATTTACATGAGTTGAATTAGCGATAAGTGTAATATCTCCATTTTTAATATAAGAGCTAGTTATGAGGATGCATTTAGTCCTAAATACAATAAATCAATTTGTTTTCTTCTTCTCTAATATGTATAATTTTTTTTCAAATTAATTTACCTATTTTATATACTGATACATAACCTAGTGGTATATAGAAATAACCGTTTTTGAAAAGATTGAGTCACATTTGTTGTAATTAACTAAATTATTTAATTTTCTTAATTTACTCAATTTAATTAAATCATCATAGCAACGAGTACGAAAATCACTTGGAGGTGCTTTAGCAAATAAGATTTTATGTGAGTATGGATTAACATTGCTCAAAAATGTCATTACAATATAAGAATCATACTATTCCATAAGTCATGAAGAATATAAAGGTTTAAAATTACATGGAGGGCATGGAATGAAAATGAAAGTGAGAATAAGTGGTAATGAATTTAATGGGAGTTTATTTGGAACTCACCTAAAAAGGGAACAATGGAGACATATCATCCCACAAACAAAAGAGGATGGGAATTAGGGAAAGGCCCACTTTTGAGTGTGAAGCATCCCCTATTTCAGGACTTCAACTGCAATTTGAACTCCTCCCAATTAGGACCTTGATACGGAATCTGACTTTTTATTAATTAATTAATTATTTGGGGGGGGGGGTTCATTTGATGGTCGAAACTTTGAATGCTTCAATTCAACACACCAACCTACCTGCCTTGGCAGACACTTTCCTTTGCATTTTCGTATGAAATTGAGGTTTCTTTCCCACTGGTCAATGTGTCGTCCCCCCATTTGACTTTTTGAATTGGCCAAATATTCTTTTTGGTTGAATCAATGAACAAAGCCCTTTTACGAGCTCCTTTGCTTCTTTTATTTGGCGTGCTACCCACATGGGGTTTGAATATGGTTTGTTTCTTTGGTATGCTTATCTGCACACCATTATTCAAATATCTTCCAATAATTTTATATACCTTTTTATAAAATGAAAATGTCTGTTAATGACTTTTATAGTCAAACGACAGATATTCATATAGTTACCATAATTCATACATGTGTAACAAATTTAGGACGTGTCAATAATAATGTATTTCTCTATAATCTTTGAGAATGGTTTTTTTTTAAAAAAAACTTATTATGGGTTAATAACTGAGTCCTTAAATATTATTATTTTTTCTTTACCTTTCATATGTATTAATTTAAAGGTTTCATCTTAAACTTTATTAATCAAGATACGCTATTAAAGTTTAAGATATGCTATTATTTTTCTTTTCAAATGAATAATATAAATTAATCGACTTTTAGATTTTATTTTGTATATATTTATGGTTGTAAAAGGTTGATAGGAGTTACGGTTTCTTCCAATAAATATATATATTTCAATCGCAACCCTTTTCTTGTGTCTTGGCTTTGGCCGCGGGTATACTTCATTCATAATGGCGATGTGGATAGAATATAATGTGCCGTTTTTTCTATTAATTAAACAAAAAGAAGGAATTAATGGTTCGCATAACATTATTTTTAACGACAAATGTCTTGCTTTTGACTCTGTCCATTTTCCCCACGCCAACCTCCCACCACAAATTGAAGTCACAGAATCATTAAAATTTACGATATATATATATGTAATATAGTATATCATAAACTATATATATATATATTATTATAATAATAGCAAGGATAAATGTGAACAGAAGAGAGATGGTATGTTGAATTTGTGGGTTAAAAAAAACACACACACACACAAACACACAAGAACAAGAGAAGCAGCTTCCTAGGAAATAGGCATTATTGCTGAATTGAAACAAAGCCAAGATAAGGATAGAAATAGATAGACGCATATATATATATATATATATATATATTTATAAAATTAATAAATAATTAATACCAGTATAATATCTTAAAAAGTTGATGTTGGTATGCTATATATTTATTTATAGCATTTCGTTTTCAAGGAAGCTTTCTCGTAAACGTGCCAAATTGCATCTCCAATTAATTTGTTTGGCTGGTTTTCAAGCCCATCTTCTTCATTGCTTTTTAAGTTTCTTATCTAAAACATCTGATCGATCAAACACAAGTAATAATATCAAATCTCTTATCCAATCCCATGTGGGCTCCTCTCCCTTTTGGCACTTAATTATCTCCGAGTTTGTCTTTTTTTTTTATTTTTTAATTTCTGTTCTTTTCTTTTCCATTTTTAAATGGTCGCCGTAGTTTTTAACTATGGGAACCCGCCTTCCATGTCCACCAGTTATTTTCTGTTTGTCCCAGTTTAGGACAAATTAATTATAACTATTCGTATTTAATTCTTCGCAATATTTTTCATTTCCTACTCTTCCTTTCCTTTGGATAACTTTTGCTTCCTTCCTTACTCTATTTTGAGGCTCACATACTAAACAAAGGTCCAATTATTCACAACCAAATTTTAAAAAAAACATACTACTTATGATCCTTAATATAAAAGCTAGTTGACTAATTTGAATAAATTAATGAGATTAGTTAAATTATTTATTTTTAATAAATATATACTGTTTTTCCTAAAATATCCATATGTATTGGCTAAAATTATTATTTGATGAAACATTTAATATGTGCAACTATTACTAGAAAATTATCTTTAAAAAAATGAATAAATATGAGAGACAAAATAAATTAGGACACTATATTTAGGACTAAACTAAATGTCAAACCAACTCTTAAAATTAAGATCATGAAGTAGTATTTTTTTGGTGACAAAATTAATTTTCTTGAATATTAATGATATAATTGAGAGGAAGCTCATACATATTATCATTGGCCTCCACACTAATAGCATTGATTTTAGTGAAAGGGATTTTGACTGTTTTTTTTTTTTTTGGGCCAAAAGATTTTGACTGCTTAAGTACAAGGTTTTAAGTTCAAATCCGCATAGTTAGAGAATAATAAGATGAACAGACAGGGGATATATATCCTAAAAGATAAGTGCGTCTCAGTGTGAAAGTATTTGGGTAGCTGAACAGCAATTATATTTAATCATTAATAAATCATCATTGCCATGAAATTTATCCTTGCATTGGTTGTTAGGTTAACAAATTCCTTAGGACCTAAAGACGGGTTATGGTAAAAAGGAGAATAGATGATATTTCAACAAGCATGCACCGACTAAATGAAAATAAACTATAAACTAATCAAAGTCGATAAAATTTTCCATCTTAAAGTACAACACAGAGACTAATGGATCATGTGTTTCACTGAAAGTTATCTCGAATTATATATTTAATTAATCCATGGAAGTTGAACTAAACGATAAATACAAACAATGAAAACTTTATTAATTGTCAAATAATGATGTACTTTTGAAACTCAATTTGCCCCGTCTCTCTAGATAAGAACTACTATTATTATCGTGTTGATCATAAAAACCAAAGACCAAGACATTTTTTACGAGTCTTTGTCAGCAGCCTTATCCACCAAATTCCAAGAGCATTCGCAACTTCTTTTTTTTTCCCTTCTCAAACTAAATTAAATAATAAAAAAATGCGAGCAAGTCCAAGGAAACGCATAGACCATAAAGACAAAGATAGACGACCTATATAAATAATGCATGGCTAATTAAAAACTGAGATTAGTTAATATTTAGAAGTAATATTCTTGGGTATAAAACCATAAATTATCTATAATAATTAGGTACATGGAAACATCATGGCTTGGTCCACCAAATCCTTATACATATGTGCTTTGAATATTCCTATATAGAACGAGTCAAATATAATCCAGAGCTGTTGATCAGTATTATCTATTTGGATAATATATAATTAATTAATTTTTGGCGCCACTAGATGGCCACGAAACATTTTCTGCATAGGTTGGAAAGAGACCTTCATAATTGGCTCAGGCTGGCCCCTACTTTGAGGACTCAACTTTTTTGGAATTTTGGTTTGGCTTAATTGATAATGTCGTACGTCAAGGTTACATTAATTAATTCCTTAATTAAACTGTTCACTTGTGATGGGTTTTGTGAAATTTTGGTTGGTGGATGTGTGTCCTTGAGGCTTAGCATTTTGGAGACAACAAAGATCAACGCTTATCTGTTTGGTTATGATCTATGAATATGGTATTTTCATATTTATTTATATAAATTAGGTTAGATTGTTCTAACTTCTCAAGATATATATTATTCTTCCGGTACTAAATATAAGACCCTTATACTTATATTTAGGACCGGAGGAGTTCGAAAACAATAGTCATATTTTTCTCTGTATTTTCAAAATAATTTCTTTTCGTTTGGCTTCAGTTTATGGATGATGTTCGCGATCAGCCACATATATGTTACTGTTAGAGTAAATTATGTTTTTTCATAAGAAAAAATTGTACGAATTTTCTTTTTATTTTAAACTTTTATTCATATGTAATTAAGCCGAATTAAAAATAACTTGGTTGTGTGTATAACTACAACAATATTTACGAAAAAATAAAATAATTTTGAAATAAAGATGTGTGTGTGTTTAATTTTTAGAGAATTCAAGAAATTTATGTAATATTTCTAGAAATAACGCTTTATGTAATTGAGAGAAAGGATGCTTTACTCCAAATAATTCCACTGTTGTTGTTCCAACGTAAAATATAAGTTGATGGCTATCCAATTATATATTATTTGTGCGCAGCTGGATCAATCCAATTTAAATAATTAAAAGCATAATATTGTCCTACGGATCTGATTTTTATATTAATTAGGAGAAAGCTCCAAAACACTTTATTGTTTGGATTTTTGTTCTTTTCTTCTAAGAGATGATTTAATAAATGCCGTTTGGATACGGCTTGTGTTGGGGATATATATGTTCATCTTTAGCCTGTCAATTGTCAATTAGTGATCATACACAAACTTTTTGACGAAAAGTTATATACAGATATTTTTTTAAAAAAATTTGATCACAATCACACATACTTTTTTACTCTAAAACATTTATAGATTTTTTTTTTACAAAAAATATAAAAGCGGATCATATAGATTTCTTGTGAAATTAATATATTTTAAAATAAACAAAAGCTTTAATTAATTAATTGAACAAAATTAAAGAAAGACCTATGTGACCTCAAATCTATGTATATTTAATAAAAAAATTAGTATAATTTTGACAAAAAATTAAAAATAATAAAACATGTACCATACCACCATAATAAATATGCACATTTTAATAAAATTCAATTTTTTATAATCAATATATGTATAATATAACAATGTCCATAATTTAATTATCGTAACAAAAATTAAATTCGAGTTGGGAGGTGACGCTTTACTCCAAAGAATTCCTCAATTCCACTTATATGCCATTACTATTGTTTTTCCTGCGTACAATCTCAGTTGATGGCTATCCAATAGATATGAGCCAGGTGGTTTTTAATTTCAAAACCACAATAATAAAAACAAAGGGTAATCACGAGAGGAAAAGTCAGGCCCCAGAAAAGAAGGGGAAAATAATTAAGTAATAATTACTGCAACGGTTAATTGGTCCATGGGTTAGAAATTCTTGTAGAGACGCATGCATCCTTATATCCTCCCTTCCGATAATATCACTATATGCTTAGCTGGTCCATGAAGGAAGATATGATGATTAATCTCGCATTAATTAGCTATAATGTTAATTAGCATCGAAATAACGACATATACATTACACTAACTACCATATTAGGACCCTTTTAATTTCTCTACGAACATTCAAGCTGAGGTTATCTTCAATTTCTATCACTGTTGACTCATTCAATCACATGCGTCTTTAATAACTATCATCGTTATTTTTAACTCAATTACATATTTTTGTTGCCCCGAAATAAAAGATCCTTATCATAATCAAAGATTTATCTGGAATTCAGAAATAATTGGTTATAAAACTTTAATTAATATACAAACTTTTTTTAAACAAATATCTAAAAAACTTAACCTGTAGGTGCTTATAATTTACCGCAATCTTAAATCAAATGTTTATGAATAATGTTCTTAAAATTATGTCTTTATAGTTTGATTCATCATATGGGCATTCATCCTCGGCTACAGGACCTATTGGTTTTAACTTGTAGAATTTTCATAGACTCTGTAAAGTTTCTTTCCTTTTGTTTAAAACTGTTGTAAGACTAATGGATTTTTATAGATAAAGTGTCATCGAAACTGTAAATTAAAATTACAAGACCAAATAATCTAAATCCAATCTAAATAAAATAAACTACAAGATTTAATTCAAAAGTGAGATAAACTACTAGGAGTAGTGGATTAATTTTCTCAAATATTTATTCTTTGGCAGACAAAAAAAGTACACAACACTCAAGATAATTCTTTTCAAACACAGTGGCCATAATAATTTCCGTATGTCCTACTCTTTAATTTAATTACGTGATGTTTTAAAATACCGAATATACAATTTGTGGTAAAGTAGTGTGAAAGCATGTTAAATTCAACAAGGAAAAAAAAAAAGATCATGTGTAAATTCTATCTTTACGGAATCTATATAATATTTATCAGAAATGTGACGAAGAGCATGCTTCAAATTCTAAAATCGGTGGGGAAGCATAATCCATGCTCCGTAACATCACATCCAAAACTTTTTGTTTGTCGCCATCAATGTGAACAAAATATTAAAACATTTTTCCAACAAAAAGGATAAATTAAATATCAATACGAATTGTTTTTATTAGTGACTCAAATTTAAATTATTGAATAGTATTGAATATAAAAGACGAGGTTATCAAATTTAAATTAAATAAGAATGACAGTGATTATAGGCAGAATATATATCAAATTATCCTCCTACCATTCTTTTCTAAAGTGTGGGTCCCAAGGTAAGGAATTTTTTCTTATTATAAAAATGGGATTTCTTAAGAAATAATTCAATAACATCTAATGCCTTCCTTACATGACTTTTAAGTACGAGATTATAAGTTTAATTTTTTTCATTAAAATCATGTTGGTTATAAAAAAACACTTCATACGGTCCAAAAAATAAGAAGTTGGTTAGGAAAAAAATTGGATCCAAAATATAAGAGGTTAACAGAGTAATTAATAATAGTCCTTTACTTTTAACACTTATTACAAAAAGGAGTGAGAGTTTTAAATGTAGAAAAAGAGAGATGAAAAAGAATTTTCCAATCACATTATTTAATAATAGTAAAATGAGTAACTTTTATCAATTTGAAACAAATTTAATAACTTAACTAATATTTCTTTTTGCAAGAAATTTTAACTAATTGTTACAAATTAGAGGGAGTAATATCATAAATGCATCAGAACTGGAAATAATTTGGAAGAAAATGCAGCTGCCAAGAAAGAAAAAAAGAGCACAGTATACAAAAGCTACACATTAGTTGTTTATTAAGAATATAATTAAAAATAAGCCCAATTGAAGCCATGGTTAAAATGGAACGAAAATAATCGCTAAAATATCAATTAAAGTTGAGGGAAGGGAAGTTTTTTATTTTAAAATTTTTTTTGAGGAGGGTAGGGGACAAACGATGGGGGCGAAGAAAAGCGGCACAAAAATCGGTGTAATCCCAGTAGGTGGGCCCCGCGTATATATACGGAACTCATGGAGGCATTTAAAAACCCGGCGCCATCTTTCCGTTTAGATAAAGTGGGGCCCATCCTGGCCACGTAGCCTTTTCAGTGGGCCCCCCTCCAGCCCATCCCCTGACGCCTGAGCCTCCGCAATGAATGAGTCCCTATCTATCCAACGCGGCATTCATCCAACCCCACACACTCGCCCGCTCACACATGTGACGTGCCCTCCCCAGTCCCTGTCTCTCTATTATATTCGTGAAATACGAAGGTTCCACAAGCCACGATTCTCCCTCCGATCTCCTCTAACAAGTTGGTTAAAAAATTTTGATATAAAAAATGAGTTGATAAAATAATTAATTATGGTTTCTTATCTTTAACCTTAGTTACAAGGAGTAAAGAGGGTTTTAGATGCAAGAGATATGAGATGAAAGAGAATTTTTCAATCATATTTCTTAATGAGGGTAAAATGGGCAACTTAAATCGATTGGAAACAAATTTTCTGACTTAGAGTAACTAGTATTTATTAGCAATATAATGTTCTCCTGAAAATATACAAGTTTGGATATTGTGTGTGACACAACCATATATTAAATTAAATGAAAAATATAGATGAAAGGTTTTATGTGAACTGGATTTATAATTTTCCTTTGCTGGATTTTAATTTGATTTGCTGGTGGCATGGAATTTTTTGCTTAAATGATCGAGTTAACAGGTGACCTTTTGGTTTTGTTATAAAATATCTTCTTGATTTGATAATAAAATTAATACACCAAAATCATGTATATTTACAATTATTAATTTAAGGTATTAATAATAAAAAAAAAGGAGTCGAGAGAAGGAATATTCTTGGGGCCTTTACCTTAGAGCTCCAACCTTATGGCCCGTCCTGTGGGATTTTCCTTAGACTGGCTGTGGCTTTGATTTTCTCTTGGGGGGATCAGTCATGGTTGTTGCCAATTATCCTCACTAGCGGCTCTTTCAATTTGTTGCTTGAGAATTTGGAAGTTGTCTGGGAAAAAAGATCCCCCCCCCCCCCAAAGATAAGTTTCTAATTCATTTTAAACTACAAAATAACCTAAATATAAAAATAGCCAAAAGTTGATTATAAAATAAGAAAGATGTATTATATATATGCCTCGTCATGATACACTTAGAGAATTTCATACCACTTAATATAAAAATACCAATCATGATACCTTAGCAATAAAGTATTTTAAAGTTGACACATGTAGGGGAGAGTATGGGTAGGAGGAGAGTACGTATCAAATCAAGTTCAAAACCTTTTTGTTTATTTTATGTATTAACTATAATTTTAAAATGTCAACACACGATTTTACCAGCAAGCCATAGGCGATTCCCACTCACATAGAAGTTTGAATGGATCCTGTATGCCTCTGCCCC
>NW_021633466.1:0-37310 GCF_004799145.2 Neltuma alba
AGCAGCCTCCATCAGATTAGAACTTCCACTTCTGAGAACAGAAACACCACCCACGTGATGCTTTCGTCCCTTCATACTTGAACAGCATGAAGAGAAAGTAGTTGCAGAGTCAGGGAGGATGTTCGTCGTAGTTCCTTTACCAGCAATAGGGTGGAGACTCTTCTTCTTCAAGTTGCAGAAAAGAAGGAAGAAGATGGAGATATTGGAGTCTTTGAAGCTCATAAGTACTTCAATGGAGGAATGGATCGTGAGAGTCCTGGAGTTGCTACTAACGTGGCTGCAAGGCAGTGCCACTATCATAAAGATGAAGAACGCAAAGCTCTAGAAACCCGAAATCTCAATAAATCCCACTATGGAACTCCAAGCGTTCGATCTGAATCAAGTTGGAATAGCCAAAGTAAACTGTTGCCGAGGGTTCAGAGGAACTCTTCCAGAAACAGGAACAGCAAGATGCAGAGGAAGAATTTCCTAGCTGGTCTTGGCTGCAAATGCTCATGTGCTGATAATAATTCTGTTGATATCAGTGATCATAGCCATAATCCTACTTATGGTGTTGTTCACGGAAAAGGACCTCACAGAAACCTTTCTAACACTGGCTTAGATGCTGATTACTCAGCTAAAACAAACAAGCCTCGCGAAGAACTCTTATGCAATAAAGATGTTTGCTTCAAAAAGCCAGATTCAGCATTGTCAGCAGTGAATTCTGGGCTAGAAAATCAACTGGTGAATTTGAAACTTCAGCAGAAGGAAGAAGAGAAGCCAAGGAAATCATTGGAGGTGTTTGGTTCCCCAATATTGAATAACAGAAGATCTTTGACCTTTGATAAGAGGCATACAATGCCCTCTTGGGATGCTGCGGCAGCGCCTAAAGTGGAAGAAATCGACATTTTTTCAGGAAACTACAATGATACTGAGAGTGATGCAAGTTCAGATTTGTTTGAGATTGACAGCCTCACAGGTAAAAACCAACCACTTCCTTAATAGACAACGTCAGAAGTTGCCTCTGGTTGTGCCTCCCCTACAACTTGTTATGCACCAAGTGAGGCAAGCATAGAATGGAGTGTGGCCACTGCTAGTGCTGCAGATTACTCTGTCTTGTCAGACGGTGAAGAACAAAGGGCAGTAGCAACCATACCGACAAAAGCTGCATATACGTCATCGGCTGTAACAACAAAAGCCAGCCGAGAGATACAAAACAGAGGAGACATTCTAGTACGTTCTTGGGCTGCAAGAGTTACAAGGCTGTGAAGGTGGCTGGGGATGCCTTCATAACCTATGAGAAACCTAATCATAGCCCACTAGTTCGTCGGAGGTCGGATACCTTGGCTCAGGTAACAAGGTTTAAGGCAGATCCAAAGATGGGGAATTTTGGTGCAATTCATGGGCAACATGCTTATGGCAGACCCCCACTTCAACGTTCGTACTCAACACACGTTTCTCAACCCCTGTACATTTAGCAGTAGTTCGAATTTACCAGAAGTTTGGACTCAGTTTGTGCCTCTGAGTTCCAAATCTATTTACCAAAATAATTATTGGCTCTCGGCCCAGGTGTCTCATGTATCTTCCTCTTAAAACCTTGTAATACTATTTTGTTTGCAACGATATATATTTATTGCCCATCAGTATTTGCTGTATCTGGCTTACAAACAAGATGAAGTGAATCATTTTGGAAGGATGCATATGGACTCATATTACCATAGAGAAGGTGTGAAATGGAACCTCGTATTGTCCAAGCTTGACCCTTTTTCAGTTATCCCTAATTCAGTGTTTGCTTGTTGCATAGCTTTTTGTTTTTATTTATAAAGCTGGATGTATCTGATATAGCCATTACATTTTGGAAAGTGCAATTGTCTTCCTTTAACTTTTGATGATACTTCTCGCAGAAGGACCACCTGCAAATGACAAAAGATCTACCTTTTCCATGTGTATTTTTCCCCAGTGCTGTTGGCTGTTGAAAATAATGCATCCAACCAAACCAAAAAGAAAAGAGGCACAAAACGGTTGACTATAAAGTTAACCATCCTTCAAGTACAATGAAATTTAACCATTTCACAGTAAGAGGATGCATCCCTTGCACTGTTAATAAAGTGTTGCTCTACATGTTTGCTCTTCTTTCACAATTAGTTAATTATTTTTTCCATTTTCAGTGGGAGATTTCATAGAAGCTTAAGCACGCCTCAAGTCCTCGACATAAATAAAGTGTAATTATGAGAGGTTTATTCATCACAACTGATTAATAGAGAATTTCAAGCCTTGAGAATGTCCTTATAGTGACATGCAACAAGCAACAGCGACGGCAAAATGCTCACCAAGGAATGAAGCCAGGCATATTCAATATCAGAACCACCTAATAAATATGGTGGTCCATCCATCTAGCTTATCATTATTCTTATGTCGCAGTCAATAATATTGCAGAAATCTATCAAGAAGTATGTAAGAAAATGTAAAATAAAATCACCTGACATTTTTGGAAGCTGATAAACCCAAATCATTAGAAGCTCCTATTCCGATTCTTCACTTCATCGATTAGTGGTTATTTAACTCATGACTTAATACCTGTAACCTTATAGAGCCTCCTACAGATAATGACTACAAAACTACCAAGTAATGACACTTGCATAAAGAGTCCAGGATATCTGCAACTTGTAGAAAAATAATTTAATGGAACTTGAGAGAGGCAAAATTCAAAGAATCTGGATCCATATTTTTTACTAGGGAGAAAGCTAAAGCAGGCAAGCTATCAAGTCCACATAAAGAACACTTGCTATCTGTCTATTATCTGTTACAAAATAGAATGTCATTCTAAAGATGTTAACAGGTCCAGTTATATGTGGTGCAAATTAACATATTAATGGTCGCGTCTAACATCAGAATATTTAGCGTTAGTCTGTCACTATAATGGTTTCGGTGTGATATGCCCGTCTGCAGTCTGCACCATCATTGACTGAAGGATAAGCTTTGCACACATTTCATGGACCACTTAGGACATGATGGCTTTTCTCTTTCCCCAAGGCCTTTGAGTAGAACGAAGCACAACCTCTAAACTGTGTCCAATATCTTCATCACGAGGCACGAAAGTGATTATGGTATATTTGTTCAAAGTTAGGATATGAATATTTTGAATACGACCGAATTGGGAATTCTTGCCGCATATCTTTGAGGGCTTTTAGAATTTTGATTTAGATGAATATCAGATCAGTCAGGCCCCTATCAATAACAGTAGCGTAAAAAAAATATGACTGCTAAAAATAACATCAGAAAAAGCAATTACTAACAGTAGCGTCAGAAAAGATAACTACTTCAACGACTCAGATAACTAACCACAAGGATGTTCGAAGTCCAGCGTTCACTATTGAGACTTGATAATTAGAAATTTAAGATAAGTCCCATATTTGTGGCTTCAAAAGTTAGCACGAACAAGATAAAATCTTTATTAGTCTATCAGTCACATGCTATTCAAAACCCTCTTAATTGCAGTATATTGTACATAACTGAATTATGCCTTGGATTCTCAAATGATTCGCTTGAGCATTTTTCCCTGACCAACTACTGAAATATAATGGAAGATGGAATAAAAGACTAAGTTTATGGTTAAAGATCAGCATGAAGTGAACTTTCTGGCACGCAGAACCAGAGATATAGGTGGGCAGAACAAACGAATAATTCCGTAGATGAAAAATACGAGTTGATAGAAGCAAGACAACAGGGTGCACTGAAGACAGCAATGAAAGGGTATAAAAAACCACCAGAGGTAGAGATCCACAATTTCCTTATTAAAAGGCAATCTGATATGGACATAAATAAAGCCAAGAGATTGAGCACAGAAGCATATATGTATATATACAGATCAGACAGATCAGGTTGGTAGTGCGGCTCATCATGAGTAAAAATACTACTACTACAGACAAAGAATGCTCTCATCAAACAAAAAGATCAGTCATCCTTGAACTCTTTAGAAGGTCTAGCTTCAAAACCTCCACCTTTCCTCTTCTCCAATGAGTAAGGCATGTAGGTACCCAAGATTCGATCCCACATAACAAAGAATGGCTGTGAGAAGTTGTACTTAGTGCCGTATAGCTGATGGTGCACGTCGTGGTAAGCTGAATTATTTTTAAAAAATATATGGAAAAGGTTCCCAGGAAGCCATAATCCACAGTGGTCATCCACAGTTTTAATTGTGGCAAAGGAGAAGAAGAAGATGGAGACCCGTGGGCTCATGCCAGAAATAAGAAAAGACATAGCTCCGCCCACAGTATCTAGAAGAAGCCCCTCTACTGGGTGATTGTAAAGAGCTCCATATGCATAGGGAACAACAAGTCTGTGATGTTGAGAGTGGATATGCTTGTATAAGAACTTGTTGTGATGCATGTATCTGTGCATAAAGTATTGCCAAGTGTCCATAACCAACATGGCAGTAACAAACTGTCTCACTAATACAAGGATGGAAGCATTTTCAACAGTAGCAGTTCCCTCATCACCACCATTCCCGCCAGTGACCTACACAGTAACAAAAGAGGTAACTATGATTTAATAAGTCAGATCCTAACAAAATTTTGCCAATTTATAGTTACACTAGTTAACATGTACTTAAGAAAAAAAGACAGTATTGCTAGGAATTATAAAGGAAAAGACAATCACTTCTGCAGTTTCCGTTGCCACTTTGCCAGAAGCACCAGGGCTATGTGATAATGGAAAGGAAACATATCATTGGCTCTGCCCAAGCTTTCAAGTGGTGAATTGCCATGAATTTGCATTAGCTAAACACGGACTGTTGTCTAAATAAGTCTCATGACAAATTTCATCCGGAAATTTATTCACTTGTTTCTTGAGATACACAAAAGAGCCCGTATGTTCACTAATATAGTATTCATCTAGGATGGATTCACTATGGACTCTTACAAGATTTCAAAATTCTTATCACTTAGCCTTGCGATAATCATTAATCCTAATCAACTTCATCAAGTCCCCATAGGCACCTTTCTTGTTGAACATTAACCATTAGCAGATCAAACCCCTGATGTATATGGCCCAAAAAAAAAAAAAAACCATTCCTGATGTATTTGGCCCCAAAAAAAAATCCATTCCTGATGTAATGCATTAGTAATACTTGATTATTTGTCATCCACAAAACTTACAAACTATTCTTTCTGTTATAATTGTTAAGTTCCAGAAAAAAAGAATACACCAGAGTCAAAATATTCTCAAGAGTTAAAGCAAAACTATTCATAGGGTCACTGAAATAGGGTTCTTCGTTATTTTGAGGTGATTTTTCAACAAGATGCGTTGCTCAGTGAGCAAGAAAACACCTCCAAACAATCTATAAAAGAACCACTTAACAACAAAGTGCAATCACAATTTTAAGCATTCTCAGAGAGGAAATAATGGATAAATGAAACGTAAAGGGATCCGTTTCGAAGTGGGAAATCAATCAACAATTTGCGTGGGAGATAACAATAACGAAAACTTCTCTAGCTTGTCATCTTTTGCTTTTAGCGAGAAAAAAGGTTCCTTTATGTTTTTTATTAAACAGATACGACAACGATCCTAAATTTCTGTCACCCATTAGGGAGACTATGACGACAGTGAAATTTCTCTGATTAACCCATATTAAGTAGCATACAATAAACACGAACAGGATTCCCATATGATAAAATTCAAAACTACATCCCAAATATAAAACCTATAAAAAAAAAAAAATCAGGATTCAGATAAACAGGCATAAGAGTTAGCATCAACATCAGACATAGTTTGCATCTATAAAAAAAATCATAAAGAAAATTTCGATCACTTACAGCAAACAGGAGTATTGCCACAACAGCCTGAACTACTTGTTGGAGAAGAACCCCTTTCACCACCGAGAACTTGGATACCAAATTCTTTTCATCTTCATCCTTCTTCGAGTGTAATCGATAATTCTCGGAAAATAATCCGAGAACAACATAAATTCCAGAATAAATCCAATAAACGAAAATTGGGGCAAAGGTTCCCAACAATTCATCGGAAATCCCCATATCCATCTCTCGGAAAATAAATAAAAAAAGAACTCAGAATCTAACCAGTCTCAAGAATTCACATGAAACCATAAAAGAGTTCACGGAGGAAAAAACAGAAAATATAAATAAACCCTAACCCCGAAAACAGACTCTCCCACCTTATAATTAATTGGCAAACCAAATAACAATAAAACTGGATTTATACATTAAACAGTGGCTCGGGACCATATAGAGTTAGGGCTCCCCACACACGGAAGATTCCAAAGGTGATCGGAATCCGAAGAGAGAAGGGAGGATTACAGAAGGAAGACGAAGCCGAACGCAACGAAAAAATCACTATAAATTGCGAGTACGTTAGCCTACGTGTTTTATCGAGCACCTGCTACGTGTCGCACCACGAGACGAAATCGGAAAAGAATGAAGTAATCAGGCGTAAGGCAAAGCAATGGACGGTGGCGATCGGGCGGAGGCGTTGATAGAGGTGTAGACGGCGACAG
Organism: Neltuma alba; assembly: GCF_004799145.2. Lineage (NCBI taxonomy): Eukaryota > Viridiplantae > Streptophyta > Magnoliopsida > Fabales > Fabaceae > Neltuma > Neltuma alba. The sequence goes on from NW_021633466.1 coordinate 6,491, forward strand.
AGGATCGAAGTTCAAAAGCCGGAGAAAGATGGCGACGCGGTCGTTTCAAAGCCTTGGAAAAATCGTAAAAGGGGAAACGACACCGACTTTGACCGGGCAAATATTTGAAAAAATTAATCGCCAACCAACATTTGAAAATTTGAATATTATTCAGTTGGGTTCAACGTGAGCGTGAAGCATTGTCCGCTCTTGGACGTCGCGTTTGACACCGGAGATGCCACGTCAGATACCACGTTGGGCAAGTCAGAATTCTTTGAGCAAACTGATATTTGGATTATTTAAATATGATTGGGGCCAAAAGAAATTATTATATTATAATTTACGAATATTCCTTCCAAGTTTATAATATTATAAGATATAATTTTTCAGGTTGACTTAGTCCTATTTGGAAGATAAACTTAAAAAATATCTGACATTTTAACTAATTTTTTTAACCTATCTTAATTAATTTTTTTATCTACAAAATTTAGCTATTTATATATTATATCTAGGATAGGGATGCAGTCCTTATGCCATGATATCGCTATCGGTTAATACATAACTTTATAGAATATACAGTTTTAAAGAAAGAATTGATATTAACAATTATTTATTTGTGACTTAATTAAAACTTATACGACTTTCAGTCCTTAATATAAGAGTTAGTTAACTAATTAGAATTAAAAAATTGATTAAATTAGTTATTTATAATAAATAAATGTCATCTTTCCTAAAGGATTAAAATTACTATTTACTATTATTACAAAAACTATCTTGAAAAGAAATAGATAAATATGAAAGACAAAGTAGATTAGTGAGTTATATTTAGAACTAAAATAAAAGTTAAACGAGTTCTTCTATTAAAGATTGGAGGTAATATATATCATCCCATGTTTCTTTTTTCTTTTTCCTTTTGTAAAAATATGATCATATGTTTATGCCCAAAATAGATGGCAACGAAGTGTTTATATCCAAACTTCTCGTTACACTTACAAGGCATTATTTTGATGGGCAACGGATTTCAAGTGGCTAAAATCATTTTATACACACACACCTATAGGAAAATGTTATACATCTAATTAATAGCTGCCAAATAGGTCATTTGGGAAGGATTTTTTTTTCCTAAAATAAAATTATGGGTAATAATATTGCTTTCGAAAAATTTCCAATCAAACTGGACAATCTTTAAATTTTAATGATAAAGAAGAAATTGCATAATTTTTATCATCAAAATCTCACCATGTTTTATAAGTATCACCTCAAATTGCCCAAACACAGAATAAAATGAAATGAAAATAATTGTGCATTATTATAATTTGAAGGATGGTTGATACTTTATTCCAAGTTAAGCTAAATAACATATCCTAACAGATAAGCTTATCATTAAACCAAAACCAATGATATGATTACAACTTTTGACAACCAAAAACAATGATTGAGTTACTCGATCCCAATATGTGGCTGCTAATTAAAAAATGCTGAACAAAACAATTATTAGCCACACATATCTAACCCTGAATAAGCCATCAATTCATTGAAATAAAAATTATACATATAATTTTGAATTTTGAATTAAGAAAACTTAATTTCAAAGAAGTTTGAGTATATTTTAAAGGCAAAAGAGAAAATTATATAATTGAAGTATTACTTGGTGAATGAATAAGACTTTTATCCAAATAATTATGCAACACAATTTTCTCAATAAAGAAAATTATTGATTTAAGTATTTAGCATTTGTGAAATCCACCAACTTGGGTGTTGATGCACAAAATTGCAACATACTTCATAAGAACATTACACCACTTGTTTAGTTTACCCAATATTCTTGAGAAAACAGTTTAAGGGCAAAAACTGCCTTTTAACTTTTTAAACTCCACGATATAAATGTTATAAACAAATCAAATAATCCAATAAGATTTTATTGATTTCATATAATAGAAAAATAGAACTTTCAGTCCTACTACTTTCCCTCAATTTGGGAATTAGTCCTTCTAGTTTGATTCTTTAGAAATCACTCCCCATAAATCTAGGATTTAGTCCCTCTTTCCACTGATGATGAGGAAAGGACATGGTACAAGGTAAATAGTTAGGATAACGAAAAATGCACTCCATCAAAGAATCATCAGCATCCAGAACTCCTGATTATGCGTGATCTGAGGAAAATCCCTAATGCGTGATATGTATCAGAGATGAAAAATAAGACTCCGCATACGCAAAAACTATCTTCCACTCATTCTACAACTTGCATACATCTAAGCCACATAATCTATGAAACTCTAAAAGTAGCATTTCTAGCATCAAAAATGGAAATTTCAGCTTATAATGAACTTTTGCAGCATAGATTTCTTTCTGAAATACTTAGCCGAGAGAAGGTAACACCAAAGTGTCACTGCCTTTTTTTTTTTTTTTGGGTGCAAAAGCATCACTGCTTTGTACTCTCACTGGATGATTCTTCTTCTGTTCCTCCGCTTTGAATTAGCTGGCGCACAAATTCAGAGTTATTATACGTACTAATAACAGTAAGAGGAATTTGCTCAAAAAGAAAGAAACAGTAAGAGAAAGAAGGGGATTAGGTTAAAGAAGACTTGAACATTTGGGGACATTACCAAGGATCCAAGTTGCTCGTACGCTTCCATTACTTTTGGATCTTGCTCATCTTCATAACCAACTTGTATTATCCTTGGTCCATTTACAGACCAAAACGCTCTTCGACCTGTCTCCTGCAAGATTACAATAGCATTCCGGAGGCAATCAGGGGCGTGCCTGTAGCGCCCAGAAAGGGAGAAAAATGTGCAATCTTTTGCTAGCTTATATGCCAAACCACGAATCCACATTATGACATGGAAACATATCAGACGCATTCCCAAAGAGAATGTTCATCAGTTTTTTTTTTTTTTTTGGGCCAGCAAGTTTGTTTAGCTAACATTTTATTCAAGAGAAAATTGACAAGCATTTATTCAAGAGAAAATTGATGAGCATGCTAAATCTTGTTTACACCAAGCAAATGCGAATACAAGAACAATGGAGAGGGAAGACACTGATCTTCCTACCAGCTATATGAAGATCCTAGCTATAACAAATAATCAAAGCATCACAAAAACTAAGTGCAGAAACGGAAAATTTTATAAATCAATTAATCATGGGTTAGCATTAATTAATTGAGGGTACAATTATATATTTAAGTCAATAGTTATTGTATTGAATATTAAGCCCAAAACGTATTGGACCCTGGTTAATTGTATGTATTTCATGATAGGTTGGAATACATCAAAGCCTATTAGATAGAAATCTCAACCTAGAACCCTTCCGTACTAGGCTTGTCTCATATCACAAGGAGGAGATTTTATTACTATAAACTATTACTCGTTAATAATTTAACATGGGAGCTTTAAAAGGATTACTAGTATGATTTTCTTCGACATCTTAATTTTATCACACCCTCATGCCTCATAGTAGCTTTAGAAACTCCGTCTCTCTCCTTCTCTGTGATATGTGCTATGGGGTGATGTAGATTGCATCCCTATCTCTTGCTTTCTAATGGTTTCCCTAGGATTACCTACAGGCATGCAAATTATATAATATACAGCTTTTACAATCTCCAATGCTCAAACCCTGTCCAAGAGGGAGAAGCCAGAGGTTTTCATGGTGAGGTATTCGAAATAAGTAGGTTCATTAACATACTGGCTCTAAGCATATGATAGAAATATTCCCTTCTTACAGCAAAAGGAACTACTAAAGATTTTTGCTTCCGACTTTTAAATCCACAGACAGTACTGAGATTCAAATCTCTGTTGACTGTTCAGTATCAACAGTGTTCAAGCCTACATTTGGTATGTGTGCGCGTGTGTGTATCAAATTTACCTGCAATACAATCAAGTATATGGCTTCCAATGCTTGAATACGAATTTCAGCATCAGTAACGGGTTCACGCTCAATTGAGAGGGCAGTCCCAAGTTCAAGTGGCATCTTTGATGTGTCTTGCTCACTATATAACTGCAAAACAATTACTTTGTTAATGGAAGAGACTAAGACACAAACTAAGTAAACCAAACCATAGATAGCTCCGGAATAATGCCTGAAACGTGGGGAGGGGCATGGATATGAAGACTAACACAAAGACCACTTGAATCTGATTGCAAGTCGGCAAAACAAGCTGGCACCCTCTTAGCAAGGATATTTTTCACATGATTTAAGAAATTTTAACTTTATTATGGCAAGATTCTTTAGAAAGCATTCTCTTCCTTTTTTCTTTATTAAACATATTATCATTCTAGATAGCAATGACGGCCCTAGATATTCACAAGATTGAGCTCTTTCATGCCTTTCAAAAGAGAATTCATGTCTTATAATGAATTACAGGGCCATGGATAGATATCAGGTAAGCAAAATTATTTCCATTCTGGAAAAATTAATGAATTAGGCTCATTCATTTTTAAGCAGTTAAGAATCTTTTGGCTTAGCCAGAAGGAATCTTATTTGGCAATAATTAGAAATGCCAACAATTTAAGGTCAGAGAAGGTACAGCATATAACCTTATGGCCAGCCACTGGAAGAAGTAATGCTGGCCAGAGAAACTCAGATATCAAAAGTAAATTTTGTAGCTGACTTTCAGCTTCAAAACAACAGTTGCGTAAAGTTCCAAAGACCTGCAAGCAATCAAACATAACAACAATCTCAGTTGAGCCAAAAGCCCTGCCCAAATGCAGTCAACCGTTGAGTTTTAGTAAGTTAGAGTAATCATGACAAACAATACTGCGGTTACGGAGAGAGCATAATTAACACGCAACAATCTATAAAAGAGATAATTCATCATTCAACGTGAGCCAATCAAGAACATGAATCAGTTTGACTCCATTCACTCAGTTCAGAGATTACTAGTTTTGGAACCATAAGCTTCTGTTATGTATGCCATGCTAAACAACAGCATTAGTATGTGATTTTATATGACTAACTGAGCATCAAGCCATTGAAAAATCAAAATAACTTGGCAAACTCTAAATTGATTTGTCACTTCTTTCAAGAGTATGTAAGAAAATAGAGCAAGATGGAACAAAAAACTTTATAACAAACGCGAACTAATATCAAGCTATGCTAGCAGCGCATGAGATTGAAAATCACAAATGTACAGTAAGTTACTGCACATACCCCTTTCTTTCTCAATAAGCTGTTTGAATCAAATTGTCTAATCATCTGCTTTAAGAGACCTCTCTTTGAATCAAGCAGAAGCTTCCTTCCTGCTTGCTGCTTTGAGATATTAACAAGTATTGATCCAACATGTTCAAAAGGATCATCTATCAAAAATTAGCAGAAAAAATCATTGAACCAGAGCAACAGTATGCGAACAACTGAAGAATCATAACAGTTACATCATGTACTAGGCATAATGGATGCATGGCATGAAACCACTCTCTGTTAATGGGTAGGCAAGTAGTTTTTTTTTTTTTTTTTTTTCAATTTCTTATTTATGGACGTAGCATAGGAGGATTAGGCACGTCTTTGATGATTATGGCTTGTACTTCAGAGATTCTCTGCCTTTGCTTATTAGTGAATTGGCCAAATGAATTTCAAAAATCCGGACAAAAGAATTCTGTATAAATTCTGCAGAAGGTCAAATTCACATTGAGTTTGGAGGGACGCACCATGACTTTCATGGGTGGTTCTACAAAATGACCTGACAAGCTTCATCACATATAGTCCATGCACCTTATCATCACCAGTCTGACAACCAGCCAAGAATCAATAATTGGTATTTCCATAATATTAATAAAAAGGGGGGAAAAAAAGGATGCCACCTTCTGTATAATGACAGCAGTGGCCATTTCACCAATTCTAATAACATAGTAATGCCCCAACATTTCAGATGTCACCTCATGCACAGATGACATTCGCAGATTGAAAAAAAATAATTTTAAAGTCACATTACAAAAATACGTAGTGATCACAGATTGCAATGAGAAAACAAACCTGGAGCAAGGAAGCACTACCAGCATCTAACTGCGTTAGATTAACCAAAAGCATGACAAGCAAGCGAGTAATGATACACTCTGGCTTGTATAAAACATCCATCGCAGTTTTGATCATTCCCAATTGAACCATCTCTGCTGCTAGATTTGAGTTTTGAGATAAATTAACAAGTGCTTCAGCTGAAGGTTCAGAAACCTCCTGGAAGGGCATAGCAAATCTGTTAATACATAACTACGCCTCGAACAAATGCTACCCCAAATTGTGAATTTGCCCATGGAGAATAACATAAAAATTTCCCAAAAATTTAGTTATCTGATCTATTCCTATATCTAAGACTAAATGAACAATCTTGAAACACCAAAATAATTCATGGTTTTGTATAAGCATTTAACTGAGTTCTTTGGGACTAAAGAAACAGTTTGAGTTCTTCATTCTTTTGCATTCAGATTTGGAAACGCCGAAAAATTTAAGAACAATACATGTAAAATTGATTCTCTTTTCCGACGTGAAAGTAGATTTCAGAAGCACCTTCGGACCAGCCAAGAGTCGAGATAATGATGGTAGCACTGTCTTCGCATATTTAGCCAAGGATTGCAAGCCATCATCAGAGCCAGTTAGTCCACGAACTATATCAACAGCGACCTTCGTTATCTGTAAGTGAAAAAGGCATGCTTCAATAGAATTCGACACCATTTAAATATAAAAAAAAAAAAAAGAGTCCTGTCCTGCAGTAGTAACATATTCACATACACCAAATCTTGAAGGTTGCTGCATGTGAATCAAACAGGACAATATGTCAATAAGGTGACATAACCAAAGACATAGCTCGTTCAAAATGAAGTCACTCCCATCATAAAGATACTATTAACAAAAGGATCTTTTGAAGTTTGATTATTCGACTCAGGAACAAGGATAGACAGGAATCCACCTCCCAGGTACGAATTTGAGTAGCTCAACGCATCTGTTTGAATGTTTGGTTTGCAATCAAATTCAGCGGATTGTTACATAAATAAAGGACTCGGGAGGATGTTTCAAGCTGAACACAGATTACAGAGTGCACTCCTGAAGAAAGCTAGTGCAAGTCAAATCCACTTGGCTAGGAAGCCAGTACTATATTCAAATGGTTATCACGTAATTGATTTTGCTGGAACTAAATTATTGTGATGTAAGAACACTGGAAAAAAAATAATAAAATAAAATAAAATTTCCAAGCGTTTTGTCGTAGAACTCCCACAATTTCGCAGGGAAGAGGCAAAAAGTGAAAGTAAGAAACTTTACTTGAGGTGACGGAGAAGACAGAAAGCCTATAAGCTCCTCAAGCTCCGTAGCCATCGTTCCGCCACTTCTTGCAAAGGCGACTGGCGACCGCAGTGGCCTGCGTAATGCCTGTTTTTGTTCCCTGACTCAGGTGGGTTTTGCATTTGAGTTTGACGATGATACGGCCTCGTTTCGTTTCGTTTCGTTTTCGACTTTGCGTTTCACTTTAACTGCTTTGTTTATTTTAAAAGTCCCAGCTCATTTGATAAACGAAATGGAATAAAATTTAAAAAAAATATTTTAAATAAGAAATTCTTTAATTTTTAATGGAACCGATTATAATGAAATAATAAAATAAAAATAAAAACTTTATTATGCATCAAGTTTATATTTGATGTATTCTTTAACTGCTTTATTTCCCCGCCATAATTGCTAAAAAGAAAAAAAAAGAAAAGAAAAGAAAAGTACTCTTTACTTAATTATAGCCTAGAAAACGTATACCTCACTTAAATTTTAGGTAAGTTGGATGTAAGCTTCTTAACTTTGTATAATTGACGATAAACCCACGCAATTTTTGTTGTTGTTGTTTTTTTAGCATAACCACCCCATCCTTTAATCATTCGACTCCGTCGAGTTCCAACTCTTAATGCAAAACCTACCTAACTAATTTGATTATATTAAAAAAATTAAATAAATTAGTTAATTATAATAAATATGACATATTTTTCCTAAAACACCATAATCATTTTTCTTAATTCTCTACCTCTCTTTTCTACTTGGTTATAATTAAGAGAATATCAATAGAGATAATTTAAAAAAAATGATAAATATAACAACTAAATCTTATACTACTATCTAGGACTAAAAGTCAACTTAATAATTAAATTTTATATTAATGACGGTATAAGTATTAAATTAAATAATTAATAAAAGTGAACATATGGCAATTAATTTAAGACATCTTATTTGACGCCATGGACGTTGTCTTTTTCCCCCGGTGTTCAATTATTAGCAGCAATTTCAAGGAGGCTCTTTAATACTACCTCCCATCATTAATACTCCTCCGGTTCTTATTATAAGACTCCATTTGACTTTTTATTTGGTCCTAATTATAAGACCCCAATCCATTTTGTTACTTATATTTATGCATTTTTTTCCAAAATAATCCTTCTAATAATGATAGTTTTAGCTAATATACTTAATTAGCAAGGATATTTTAGGAATGACAACACTTATTTATTATAAATAACCAACTTAACTTACTTCCTTAATCTCCTCAAATAAGTCAATTGGGTCTTATAATTAGGACCGGAGGAGTATAAGACATTGTTTAATTTTTATTTTAGTCCTAAATATAAAATCTCAATTCACTTTGTCTCTCATATTTATGTATTTTTTTTCAAGATAGTCCTTTTAGCAATGGTAGCTATAACCAATATACTCCTCCGGTCCTTAATATAGGACCCAATTCTTGAGTTGGTTTTGGTCCTAAATATAAGACCCATTTATCATATTTATCAATTTTCTCTAAATTACCCCTATAGATACTCTCTCAACCATAATCAAGTAAAAGAGGGAGATGAGGTATTAAGAAAGATGATTGTGGTGTTTTAAGAAAAATGTGTCATATTTCTTATAATTAACTAACTTACCTAACTTCCTTAATCTAATCAAATTAGTTAAATGGGTCTTATATTAAGGACCGGAGGAGTACTTGATTAGCAAGGATATTTTAGGAAAAATAATACATATTTATTACAAATAACTAACTTAATTTTTTTCTTAATCTTCTTAAATTAGTCAACTAGCTCTTATAATTAAGACCGAAGCTAGTATTTCAATAATCTGCATTATAATATATCAAATGTCAAATTCTATAATATATTTTAGTGGAGTAGAGGCTTTAAAAAAAAAAATTTAAAGAGGCAAGTATTAATAAATGAGAGCAAACCCATAATTTTCTATTGACTGAAAAGTTTTTGTACTATTAAACTATAAGTTGATTGATAGACTTTTGAATTTGCTCAAAAAAAAAGATAGACTTTTGAAAATCATTTCTAATTATAATAATGACGTAAATCTGATTCAGATTAGCTAAATTTGTTCGGACTTTATCAAATTATAGCTGCATTATAACTCATCCTCCGCCTTGACTCATGAAGGCGGAGGAAACAAAAAAAGGTTATTTGTTGACGTGGCCAAAATACTTTTTATGCTCCATGTAATACAAAAACATATAAATATATACTATGTCTTTAATATAAAAACTAATTTAATATTTAATTTTGTTTTAAATATAAGACACTAATATATTTTATTTTTCATATTCATATTTTTTTAAAATAATCATTATAGTTGTTGTACTGATATATTTGATTAAAAAATATTTTAAAAAAAATAATGCATATTTATTACAAATAACTAATTTAACTAATTTGTTTGATTTACGTAAATTAATCAACCGACTCTTAATATTAAGGAAGGATGTACTATTATTAACTTATGAAAACAAGTCTTCCCATATTTTGAGCCATTCGAAATACCCATGATACTCCTTTGATTTTTTTTTTATATTAATAAGATCTAATTTGAGATTATCTAATTATTAAAAACCTAACAATAATAAGCGTAATATTGGTATATAATATTTTAATTAAAATTAATTACGAGACTACCAACCATGTTTTAATTTGAGTTAGCGTTAGATAAAGTAAAGTTTATAAAAATGTTGACTTCATAATTGATTGTAATCATGATCTTAGATTTATAACTAATTTTGATATGTATAAGGGGTGTTTGAATTTTCCTTTTTTTCTTTTTTCTTTTTTTTTTTGGAGAAAACCGTGGTTTTAATTTTTCTTTTCAGTTCCACCCAGAATTTTTTTTTTCAAATTTATTCTTAAAATCATAGTTATAAATCAATTTTTTCCAAATATATTTTCTCGCTACTAATTGCCATAAGCCCAATGTTTTCTCTTGCTAAGGAAGGCTCAGGAAGATATGAAAGAAAAGCCGAGTGGGTTACTCGGAGACTCATGTTTAACTGCTAATAACGAGCCTAACCCTGACGGTCTGATAGGGATGACGATTAGCATCTAACGGAATGTTTCCTTTTTTATTTTCTTCTTCTTCTTCTTCTTCTTCTTTTTTGCGCTTGTTTTTAACACAAGTTGCATCCGCTTTTTGATTTGATTTGACGACATAACATAGCTGAAGGGTACGCGACGCCAAAACCAGAAGGCATAATCATTTTCATTGATCGTAGCGACATTACGGCAATCACCGGGTGCCCACAAAAACGCTGTTTAAGGCAGCTTTTATCTGTCGGTGTCCAAAAGCAAAGATCTTGAAGCAAGTGAACCAAATTGTCATTAAAAATGAAAAATTAAACCTTTTGCTCAATTCTGTCTGCGAAACGCCTAGGCTTGGGAATCAGCAGTGCAGTGCGGATCTTGGTAAAGGACCACACCAGTTTGGCTGCCTAAAGATTTACCCACTTTTGCTTGATTTATCCTACTTTGTGAGGAAGATTCCGTCGGTGTATATTACCCATGTTAGATCCTTCACTCACCCCATCATTATCCCGCCTCCGGTCTGCTCTTCGATGAGGTATTACCAGACACGGAGTTTTAGATTTCTCTTAGCATGGTCTTGCTGGCACTTGATTTTTTTTCGTGTTTAAACACCTCATTTTGGAAAATATTCTGTGAAACATTGCTGGTTTATTGATTCCTATGTCATTTCCATCTCTTCATTTCTCCTTCTGAACTTTGTAATTCACTTTTTCTTTCCCTTACTCGCGGCCAGAAGTGATGCAGTTCACTTTCTGAAGGTCGTTCGTATGTCTATGCTTTATCTTCATGTTTGTTATCTCAATTGATAATCCATAATGAGTTTTGAAGGGTGATTGCACCCCTTTCACTCTTTATTTTCTTTCCTATTTGGAAGTGGCATTTTCAATGAATGCCATGCCTTTCATACTCATAGAGTAGAATGACGGAATACACTTCCTCAGCTTCATATGGTAATATTGATTATAAAATATCATTATAGTAGTGATGCTGAATACATCCGTCTGCCAACTATTGGTTGTTCTAACTTGAGCACTTGAGTCTATGTAGTCAAGACTGTCAAATTTGATACATGCATAAACATTAATTACATAAGCATATAGGGACTTGTACATGTTTCAGTTTGGAAGTTGGATATGGTGATGCACTGGTGAGATGATTAGTTTTTGAGTTGCTTGTCATCCTCTTGTGGTGAAAGTGAAAACATGGAAATATTTTTGCAGATGACGCTGTCCACATCTGAATTGTGGGACTTGCTCTGCAATGGCGCAATATAGGAACAATGGTGAATTCTTCACTGATCATGGATCTCGGGTCTTTCGTCGAAATAGAAGGTTTGGTCGTTTTACTAAACAGAGACTTTCAGAATCGTCGTTACTTCTCACTGCACTACTGTCATTATCTTTGACAGCTTTTGGACTGAGAATGTTTTTTCTAGGTGAGGCTGGAGACTTGAAACGTGTAATGTGGAACATACATATAATGCTTATATGCTCTGTTATATATACATAAGTATAGACACATCAATTTATCACTTCCCTTATGCTTCTTGTTCCATTCCTCAGTAAAGTTTTGTTTTTGATTTCTCGTGTCTATATGATCATTAACTTGTATGGATAGAAAAATTATTGTTTTAACTGAGATTTTTGAAGGTTTTATAGAAATAGTATCAAATTGTAAGTGGTGTGTCAAAGAATTTTGCTTCTTATATTCATGGAATGGTTCCTCTACAGCTAAAATGGACTCCAAGCCCCCAATTTTGGACTCAAAGTCCCAAGTTTTCCACAAACTGAAAGAAGCAAGCTTAAAAGAAGCAATTTTGGCATCTGATGTCGGAAGGCCACCTAAAAGCAAGCATCGGAAGCAACGTAAGAGTCAATATCTTGCACTTCAATGAGTCAATATTATCATTATACTGGTATTTAAGTGCTGTACTTCCGCTATTCTATGATACCTTTTCACATGGATATTACGTTTGATTGTTCTGGTTCTGATTAGGTTTTGATTTATGAATTTAAATTTTACTGTGAATTATGGGATAGTGGTTATCTATGTCGTTGATAACTATGATTTAGTACTTTTGGTTTAGATGGAATTTATTCACATTATAACTGTGCAGTCTATATGTCTACGAGTAGGATTGGTACTTACTCGGTTTAGAGAAAGAACCTGGTGTCAATTTCTCTTTTCAGTGCCTCACCCATAGATGGCACTACTGTCATTATAAGGGTCACATGGCTTGCACATAATCCCCATTAGGGCTTACCTTAGCAACTGTTTCTGAGAATGTGTTGCAGCCGGGAGATGATGATATAGTGCTAGCATCCCTTGATTGCCATAAGATGTGAAAGGTGAACAAATTAGTGTCAAACCAATGGTTAAAACTTGCTAAAACTTTCTGAACTCAAAACTCAATGGAAACACTACTAAATAAGATTTGCCAAGGATCTGTTCCTTTCCTTTAATCTATGACTTAGCAGAGATTCAGCTAGTGGCCTCTTTATTAAATGTTTTTTTTAAAAAAAAAAAAAAAGAGACCTTTTGAGTTCTTGATTTGATGATAATAAATAACCGCTCATCCTTAAAATTTGTTGACCATCTTTTCAATTATTTATCAGCGCTGTCATTTGGATTTGTGCATTTTAATTCCATAATTAACTCAATTATTTTCATCCTATGCTTGTCCGTAATATCAATCTTGCAGATTTTCCTTGTGAAGTTGGGCTTCTGGAATCAGTAGATGCCATTCACGAGCCCAAGAATTACATTAACTACACCTGGTTTTCACTAGAATATATTAGTCAAGAAGATCAAGAGTCAGAAAATAATTTATTTGAACCTCGCTTTGGAGGACATCAGACTCTTGAGGAAAGAGAAAGATCATTTTATGGGGTAAACCAGACCCTTCATTGTGGTTTTATCAAGGGGAAAGGAGGATATTCAAGCACTGGATTTGATTTAGATGAAAGAGATAAGGCTTATATGAACAACTGTAAGGTTGCTGTTTCTTCGTGCATTTTTGGAAGCTCTGATTTTCTCAGGAGGCCTACAAGTAGATTGGTAATCCTGTCATCTATTTTCAATCTTTTCTTGATGTGGAGTATATAAGAATTTACAAGTATTGTTGGCCTGTGTTTTCTTTATGATATCGTCTTGCTAAAATTGTTTCTAGAAATAATAGTACTGAGGTGATTAAAATTTTGATCGAACCCAAGCTAGATAAGTGACAAGTATGTTGAAGATAATTAGCGGTCTGAATTTGGGCGTCTTTTGTGTCTTCACCTGCTCAGCAATATAAACTCCGCGGAGAAATATGCAATGGTGACAGAAAGACTAAGGTAAAGTAAAATTTAGAGGGAAAAAATACGAGAGGGAGCTGAGACCTCTCTTAAAACGAGAATTCATGCTCAAATATACCATTCGCTACACTGGATCGTCTATGATTTTTAGCATATTGGGTTTCATTTATGAACTATCCAATGACTAGCATCTTCACTGATTAGCATCATCTTTGAATATTCCCAGTTTAGTTTTGTTCATGATGATTTTGGTTGTTACTCTTTTTTCAAGATCTATGTATGTTGAATGGGTCTAATGTATGATAACATTAGCATGTTATGTGCTGAGGAATAGAAGTTATTTATCCACCTTGTTTTTGTGACTATAAGATGTTGAAAACTAATCATGTGTCTACTTTATAGTGTCAACTTTCAAGTGTCTGTAAATTACTTAGCATGAATTATGTATGCCTAATTGCTGCAGATCAGTCAATATTCAAAGGACAATGTTTGCTTTGTCATGTTTTTGGATGATCAAACTCTGTCCAAATTATCATCTGAAGGAAACAGTCCTGATGATAGAGGGTACATTGGCCTCTGGAAAATAGTTGTTGTAAAAAACTTGCCATATGAGGACATGCGGAGAACTGGCAAGGTGCCAAAATTTTTATCACATCGCCTGTTCCCAAATTCTAGGTAGTTCTTGCAATTTGTTGTAGCATCCTGGTTTCTTGGCTATCCATTCCTCAATCTAATGTTTATTTAAAATCCTTGATTGTTAGGTACTCAATTTGGCTTGACAGCAAGATGCGACTTAATGCTGATCCATTGCTGATTATTGAATACTTTTTGTGGCGGAGGAAGGCCGAATACGCCATCTCAAATCATTATGATCGCCACTGTGTGTGGGAGGAGGTACTCCAAAATAAACGCTTGAATAAGTATGACCATGCGGCAATTGATGAACAGTTTAACTTCTACCAATCTGATGGTCTCTCAAAGTTTGATCCTTTAGCTTCTAATAATCCTCTTCCAAGTTGTAGGTCTCCTTGGTATCTTTGTTTACTATGGAATTTTTGTTGGGTCGTGTGATTGGTTATGTGGTTCAAATGTTTGTCTTTCACCTTGCAGATGTTCCTGAGGGTTCCTTGATAGTCAGGGCGCATACACCAATGTCTAATTTATTTTCATGCCTCTGGTTCAATGAAGTGGATCGATTTACATCCCGTGATCAACTAAGCTTTGCATATACTTATTTAAAACTCAGGCGAATGAATCCTGATAGGCCATTTCACTTGTACATGTTCAAGGTAGGCCGTTCTTTATTTTATATTTTTCTTGTTCATTGTTTATTCTGCACGCATTCTGTAATCTCCCTCCGAGGCCATATTAGTTGGTGGCTTTTGGTCTGCAATGACAAGGACACAAGTCCTACTTGGGCGCTACTTGACAAATAACCTTGCTCTTGTATATAACTGCTGGTAACATTTTGAAAAGCTTGCTTGGTTAAAACCCTCCTGATGAGTCTTGCATCCCAACAGACTTGTAATATATATACTCCTCCGGTCTTAAATATAAGACTCATTTTGTAGTGTAAATTACACTACAAAATGGGTCTTATATTTGGGACCGGAGGAGTATAATTTTTTTTTTTTGTGAACAGACTTGTAATGTTTTTCATCAGTTCTACTTAACTCTCATCATTTCTGCGTTGTTACGTATAAATTTATAATATATATTAAATAAATGGGATAATTTGTATAAATTTCATAAATTTTTGCAGGATTGTGAACGCAGAGCATTGGTGAAGCTATTCCGGCACCGGCTTCTTCCATCTTAACCAGACTGCTTGATCAGTTTAACCTCTGCAAGGTTGCCTTTTGTGGCTGCTTTAATCCTGTAATCCTGAGTGTGACCCTTACCTTCTTTAATGCCCCATTATTTTTAAGGATTAAACTTAGATGTAATTCCTTGTATCCTGTCCTTCAGGATCTCAAATTAAAACATGACATTCAGAGTTTTTGAAACTTAATATGACACTTGTCATCAAAGACTCGTACATTTGTTAGTTGTAGCTAGAGAGCCTATCGGCAAGTATACAAGGAACTGCATCTAAGAGTAACCCTTAATGGACCATTTAGGATGGTGTTTGCAAGAATTTCTCTGCCTTCGTTTATATTAATTGGGGATTTGATCAAGATTAATTAACGCATACCTGAGCTCCTGACATGATGTATCTGATGTGAGCAGGGATTCACACTGAAGGCAGAATGTATTTTATCATATTTGGCTTCGTTTCAGCTCTGATTCGTCAAAATTGACGTATGATTAAAGCTTGGACAAAACACTACATTTCTTCTTCGGAAGTGGACTGTTTATTCTCCTTGTAACCAATGTTGATGGTGGTTGCTGCTGCTGTATGATGAAGAGAAAGATGATGAAGGTTTTGATTTCCCAGCTTCCTCACGTTCGCTAAGTAGGCGTGAAGTGGAGATTTTTGCTAACTTTTTTTTAATTGATTTGTTTACATTTTCAAATTTGGGTAAGCACTGACATGTCACTGGTCCTCTGTTCTGCCCCGGAAAAGTTTAGAGTGGTTAGCAGGACTAAATATCTGTAAATTGTTCTTTTTCAGTGGATGTACTGTTTTTTTAATAGGTCTTTTTAACTTGACCAGCTACTGAAATATTTTATTTTATTTTTAAAATTATTTGTTAAGTACATCATAGAGGGGATGTTTTAATAACTCTGTTTATCTATTTAATTTGCGCGTAGACCTTCAGTTGGATTTTAAGTTGAAAATACCCAAGCATGACAATTGAAAAATCTCGCTTTTATAATTATAATGAACCTAATTTCATGGGAAATTCTGTGTTCTACAGAGCATCTTGGGACAGTCCATGTTATTGCCAATAAATATTTGGCATAAATTAAGGAAGCTATACAGCATGTGTGGCACTAGAATGTGGGTTCAATCCACCTTCAAGCATTAGCTTGTAATTCAAACAAGTTAATAATTATGAGTGTTTTCTTTATAAAAACTTACAAGTCAATAGTTGATGCGGTTCAATAGTTTATAATTAATTCCAAAGCAGGAAAATTCACTTATTTATTGGGCACCGACTTTCCAAACTGTAAAGGGGCTTTTCTCTTCAGGGAAGCAACTGGGGAGATAATGTTTACTGATTTGGATCCGGATTCCTGTAAGCTCAAAGCAATGAAGCATAAATAACCTAAATTACAGTGACATGAATTTGAAGATATAGTTGTTGCAAACGTCCCTTCCTATGAATTCGTGTTATAATCAAGCGGCAACTTTTTTCTTGGCCAGAATTTATATTACTCCTCCAGCCCTTAATATAATACTTATTTAACTAATTTGATTAAAATAAAAAAATTAGATAAGTTAGTTAATTATAAAAAATATAACATATTTTTTCTAAAACCACAATCATTTTTCTAATATCTTTTTCCCCTCACTTGCTTGATTATGGTTGATGAAGTATTTACATGGATAATTTAGAAAAAATTAATAAATATGATAAATAAGTCTTATATTTAGGATCAAAACTAACTTAACAATTAGGTCATATATTAAGGATCGGAGGAGTAGAATTTATCATAGGAATAATCCAGCAGCAACTTTTTTTCCTGGCCAGAAATCAAGCAGCAAAATTTGAATGAGGAGGCAAAATTATCCCTTGCTGGGGCAAAATTAACTACAGGAACCAGTAATTTAGGATTTTTTTTTTTTGGCAAAAAAAGCTCCAAGCTGTTGTAGAAATATGCCGAAGACAACCACATAGAATTTGACGTCAAAACATTTTAGTGGAGCCGATGGGGACTAGCCTGGTGAGATGCTCTCCCGGTAACGCATTATTCAGAGCTCTCAAACCTCCGAATTCAAAGCTTTTTGGATTTTCTTCGATGTCGGTTCGCTACGGTCAGCTACATTTCAACTACTCGTACCCATCGTTTTCACTTAACCAAAACATGATTTTTTTTTTTCCCCCATCCGGGTACAGAAATAGATTACTTGTTGATCAATAGGAAGTGGTTCATTCGCTTACTGCGGGAGTGTAACATGTTCTGGCCATTCTTGCTCAAGTTTCTCTGTTTGTCTCTGTTTCTGCTCAAATTTTGATCGTAGATGGATCGAATTCTCGTGGGAGGGCATATGATGCTTTGCTTTTGGACGCTGGAGGTACCCTTTTGCAATTGGCAAAGCCAGTTGAGGAGACTTACTCTGCAATTGGAAGAAAATATGGTTAGTTTGCGATCGTTGATTTATAAATTCACTCAGCAACTACCAATAAAAGGCCATAATTATCTTAATGCTGCGTCTCTTTTACTCAAAAAAAGAAAAGGAATGAAAATAACTAGCTTCATTCCCAATCTGCTATTTGCTATCTACTATCTATGTCTTATTACAATAAAGTCAAGCCAAGTTATGTGGCTTCGCTTGGCGTGTGAATAGTATTTTTTGGATGGCATAATTTGGTTGTTTGTATTTAATTATTTTGGTGATTTGAATTTGAATTATTTGCAGTCAAATTTGAATTGGAAAGTAAAGTTTATGGCTAGACTATTGTAGTAGAGTTCTTTAGATCTTAACGTATCTGTGCAACGTACGGTGGTCATTTTTAGTTTTCGAAAGTCATGGGCTTCCCATATGAATCCCTAAGTTACATTGCTCCAGTGAATCAAGTGAGTTAACTTAAAAATGTACTTTGTATGACTCTCACTTGTTAATACGTGGCTTGGAGTCATGAATATACCTGATAGCTTTCTGTCAACATTTTTAAGGTTTGACTGTGACACCAGCTGAGATAAAGCAAGGGTTTAGGAGAGCATTTGCTGCCCCTTGGCCTGAAAAGCTACGTTACCAGGTTTGTGCTCTGTGCGTGATAATCTGTCTGTGTGTGTGTGTACTTTACAATGATGCTCTGTATTTACTTGACCTTTATTCAAAGCTCATTCACACCTTTGGAGATGCCACTTTTCTTTTCTGGATGAGATTGCTTCCGATCATCTAATGGTTATTTGGAAACCGTGAGGACAGTGTTATATAGAGTGTACATAGTTCTAGTCTCTATGCCTCCAGCGGTTAGATAAAGTTTTGGTGACCTTGTACTTAGCACATATGACTTTCTATAATGACATATTTGGTTTGCTAGAGACCAGTTTTGTGCAAAAGGATTCTAATTGTTCCATAATGAAAAATTTTTCTTTCATTGAAACACTACCGTGGTACTTATCTATGTTTACAAATTGACTTGCTTATGCGTAACTTCTGTGTCACTTTTGCAGTCAATTTTCTACTGTATCTATTTCATGATTATTGATGTCAGATGGTTTACCTAGTAGATTTCTTTCATAAACATATAATCTAGTCCAGAGATTGATCTCTTTTCTTCAAGATACGTAATATACATAAACAGAAAAGCAGCATGTAAAGGGTGCTTAATGCCGGTTTTCTTCAAGATACAGCAGTAACAGATTTTTAAGTTGTATTCATTACAGGGAGACGGGAGGCCATTTTGGAAGCTTGTGGTTTCTGAAGCCACGGGTTGTGCTGATGAAGATTATTTTGAGGAAGTTTATGAGGTAACCCTTCTCATGAGCATACCGTTCTTTTCCAACTCTTGATGGCTCTCAAGCGAACTGCTTGTATCTGAACTTCTAAGTAATGTTCTTGTCAGTACTATGCAAATGGTCATGCGTGGCATCTTCCAGATGGAGCTTATGAAACAATTTCCCTTCTCAAGGATTCAGGAGGTCAAATGAATTACACATATTTCTTTATCCTAGACCACTAAAATTATGTGCCCTGACTTATCTAAGTTCTTTGGAGTTCGACATTTGTTCTTTCTAACATGAAAAGCAGTGACACAGTTAAGATGGCCGTTGTTTCCAATTTTGACACTCGATTGAGGAAGCTATTGAAGGATCTTAGTGTATTAAATCTGTGAGCATCGATAATTTCTTGAACATGTTATTACTTAGCTTTGTTGCATTCTTGAACATTTGGATGACATTGACATAGCTGAGGAGATTTTTTCTTGTCAAACCTCTAAGTTTTCAGAAATCCATGTTGTGCATGAACCTCTCTTGGTGTTTATCCATATAAAATTTTGGTTTTTATCTTAGGTTTGATGCTATTATTATATCATCAGAAGTTGGATATGAAAAGCCAGATCCAAGAATATTTGAAGCTGCTTTAGGTATGTATGGTCTTCATGTATCAAGTAGATACTGGTCGTATTTTCACCTGTTAATTTATCACCACTTTTGTAAATTATTTTGTTCCACATTTCCACTCATCTCTGTCTTGCTTAACTTCTATTGCCTAAAGTGTAAAACGGTAAATATAGGAGATACTCTAGAATAAAATTATGATTATAACAAAATCAATAATCTATATATATATATATATATATATATATATATATTACAAAGTTACATTTGGAATACTAGAGGATGAGGAAGACTTGAAGAAATATTGTCTTGAACTATTTTTTGTATCATATGGATCAAAACCGATTTTAGAAAATCACTTCTGCAAGAATGCTGCAAGCATGTTAGTTTAATTAATTCTAACGAAAAGTGGCACTGTTCACTGCATTGCTACATCTAGTCCCACAATGATGCTAGAATTTGTTGAATTTTTTGTCACAAGTTTTTTGCCTTTTACTAGATCAAGTTGAAGTAGAGGCAAGCAGAGCCTTACACATAGGAGATGATAAAAAAGCAGATAAATTAGGGGCCAATGCAGTTGGAATAGATTGTTGGTAAGAGCTTTCTTGTCTAATGCTGATACCTCCTCTCTTGGACTGATAGAAATATCTCAATGTCTGTTCACTGCATGTATGCTTTTTTTTTTTTTTGGGGGGGGGGGGGGGGAGTTCTTTAACGTCTGCATTTATTTGTTGGCTGAGATTTGAGTACATTGCTATCTTCTAAAAAGCATTTTATGCTCATCTGTGAAAAGCAGGTTATGGGGAACTGATGTGAAGACATTCTCTGATATAAAAATCCGCATTCTCAATTTGGAGTCATAGTTTTCAACCATAGAAGCAATCTTGGGAGTTTTGTATTAGGTCGTGTTAGTGATGTTATCTATCCTCTTGAATTTCTTATCTATGTTGCAATGATGCCATGAAATAATTGCTGCTTAAGTTTTCCTAAATAATATGGTGTAACTATTATAATTGTGTTCATAATGAACAGCAGCCAAATGAACCCCTTTGTCTGATAGCAGAAATCGCTTATTCCGCTTTTAAAGCAGCCATGCAGCCAAATTTGCAATGCTAAGCACATGGGAAATTCTCCACAAGTAAAAATTGCTCTTCCTTTGAAAGTAACATTACTTTTACTGGGTCATTGGGCTTTAGATAAAATCATTCATTCTCCCACGTCAGTTACATAGAAAACTACACACAGAACTGAAGCTGTGAGAGAGATCATCCCGTATCATGGGAGTTTAGTTATCTGATAGTAAAATTTTTTTACGGAGTAATTGTACAAGAAAATTTGTTAGATGATTTCCATCCCTTGTAACCTTATAAGGGACGGGGCAAATGTATTTATGGGCGATTTAATTGAGCATACTAAATATTTATATGTAAACATGCATCAATACACAACATATAGGCTAGTACATTAATGATGAGTATATATTTTAGACGTGGCTTTTGATGGAGTTACTATATCCGCTTTGGGCATCATAATACCTAGACCACAGCATGACACCTCCATATTTTGCTGAAGCCTTAATTTTTGGTAGCACAGTGGAAGTAAGATCAGATGCAGGAATGAAGCCACTGCCTGCAGCCTCAGGAGAAGCTGGCAGCCCCAGGAATATCTTGTTAGCTGGAATGTCTGATGTCCACTGCTTCCATGCATCATCGAGATTGGTGATTCCTGAACTGTACTGGCAGGGTGGGTTGTTGTAGAACTGGACCCAAACATAATCAAAAAGACCCGTCTTGAGGGCATTTCCTATCCAAGCATCAGGAAATGGGCATTGAGGTGCTGCAGTTATGTAAACTTTTCTCCCCTGATTGCCATAGCTTTTAAGGTACCTCGCAAGATCTCCCCAGTAGTGGTTTGATCCTCCTTCAATGTCGAAGTCAATCCCATCGAGAACAGCAGGACCCAGTGGACGAGAAGAAGACTGTCCTCCTAAGAAGTTGTTCCAAAGGTAAGTGGCTACATGTTGTGCATCTTGAGGGGACGCAAGTGAGTAGCTACCAGCGCCTCCTCCTAAAGACAGCAACACCTTGATGCCTTTGGCTTGACAGGATTTGATGTCAGAGCTCAAGGCAGTGCAGCCATTACTGTAGGGATCACAATGACCGGCCAAGTTTATCATCGGGGTTTGGCCATTCCCAAAAGTTGGTAAGAAGGCCAAAATCAAATACTCATAGTTGCCAGTGGCACAAGCCTTAGCCAATGTGCCCTCATTACCATTCTGGCCCCAGTAGATTGCTATGCTTCCTGCATTGGATCTAGTTGCTAGTGCTAACACGATGAAGGAGAAGACAGAGATTGAGATTGACAACTTTTTGGATGCCATTGCAAAGTAATAAGCAATATCTAATGAATTGCCTCTTGTGCAGCTTCCTATGCCAAACACCATGGTAAAGGATGCCTTTTATAGCAGAAGCTTGTCTCTGGTTCTACAAATTTGTGCTGATTATTCACAAAGAACGTTGCTTGGCAAACACTTTGTCTGTGGCCTCATGATTAAAACGCAGCGTACAATTTTCCTACATTGACATCTTCTCTGTCGGTTTCTCTGTGACTCTAGTATTGCTGCTTCTATGGAGTTCTTTTCCTTTATTCCAAGCAAAACTGTGTACAGCAGCGGTCAATTGTGTCGCAGTGATAGCTGGTTATCATGGAAGAATTATCACTGTTGGACCCCGTCATTTTTTCTCAAAAAAACCGAAAATGAAAAGAAATGGACATTAGGTTGATAGGTTATGCAGGTAATAAGCTCATCTCAAATGTGATAAACAATGAAACCTATGGAGCTTTCAAAATGCAATTTTTAACCTGCCTAATAGGGTGGTTCACTGCCGATCTCCAGAAACGAACAAGTATTGAGCAGATAATTGAAGTACTTGTAAATGCTCTACACAAATCAGTTCATTCTCCCACATTCATCCAATGCATAGAATGCTGCTCACAAGAATTGAAGCTTCGAGAGAGATCATCCTCTATTATGCGAGTTTAGTTAGTCGATGGTAGAAGCTGTGAGAAATAATAGTATCAGAATATTTGTGAAATATAACTGTATTCAGTCACCATATTTAAGTTTGATCTCTTACATTTTCACACAGAGTGATTTAAAAATACGTGACTGTATGGAAAGTTTAAATTTCATAATTACATTTGTTACCTTTCTGTTCGTTAACACCTTTTGACACATCGTCAACATTTATTTTTGTGTAAAAAAAAAATCTGAAATAGTCTTCTGTCGAGCAATTAACGCGAGCAAGTCAAGTCTGAGGATGTGAACTGGACCGTGGCTTAAAAATGATCTCAACTTTGGCCCCCAGAAAAAAATTGACCACCATACCATTCAGTTTATCGTTTTGGGTGAAAACATGCTATTTGGTTCAGAATTAATATATGTTCTACCATTTCCAATCATTATTGGATCAAATGGATGCATGGGACTCAAAATTAGAGGATTCGAATTTTGGTAATGAAAAAAAAAAATAGAAGAGCTACTTTCATATAGTAGTGCTTGACTGCTTGAATATGAATTTATAATATTCAATATTAGACAATTCACAAACAATTATATACTTTGATCTTATACATGCGTACCAGCAAGGTGGGTTGGATTTTTTGTTTTTTTCCTTTAATACATTGGAAAATTAAAAGACTAGAGGCAAAAAAAAAAAAAAAGCCCAGAAACAGCTACGTTATTCAATTCTCGCCCGCGAGAAGGCTGGCCGATTCCTTGGAGAGAACTTGTTAGTGAGCAGACTATTATTTTCCCCCCTAATCTAGTGGATGAAGCTTGCCGACAATAAGTTGTGTTAATATCAAATTTGTGCAACGTGGCTTGGCAGTCGCTTTGGTTCCTGTCTTCGTGGTTAAAACGCAGTCGTTGACGATGACAGGAGGAGGATAGAGTACAATCTGGCATTTACATCTTCTTTGTCTGTTGTTATCTCTGTTACAGAGGTCAATTGTTATTAAGGGACACGAGTTTTCCGACTTGAAGAATTTGTCCTTGTGGGATTAGGCGACTTTCCGAGACAAAGAAATTAAAGAATCATCTTTTTCTTTTGGAAAAAAAATTACGTTTTGTATATTATACCTGCATTGTAACTTTTTTCCATGTTTTCAAAAAAATTGTTTATAAAAGACTTGTCCAAAGAGAGTGTGACCATCCTAAATGAGTATTTGGATAAAAACCAAATCATAGTTTCAGAAGTGATTTTACAGTCTACAAAATAAATATGTGAAGGAATTTATCTCGATTTGCGAAAAAAAACTTCTGAAAAGTTTTTCAGGCCCCCTTAATAGGGGGTTCTAAAGAGCTACTAGAGAAGCTGAAAATAGTAAGCCCTTTGCATTGGATTGGATCGGTGAAAACCTCCTAGCTTCGAGCAGCAAAGTTGTCAAGGAAAGACATACGAGGATTCCTCAAATAGAGCATGGACATTAGTTTGTTAATTTATGCAGATTACAAGCTCTCAAATACAAAACCCGACACACAACAATATGATGTACATTGAAAATCAATGGAGCTTTTCAAATGCAACATTCACCCGCGGTGCTAAGATACAGCATAATGGCTCACCGCTAGTCTTCAGGAACTGAACAAGCTTTGGAACCACATCTAGGCAAGATACCGATAAAACCTTCTGTCGCCCTCATCACGCTCCAAAAATTCACGCTCAATGAGGGACTCAATCCTTTTCTTAACCTCTGTCGGATTTGCCAAGAATCGCGATTGCAACTGCTTTGTGACCTCTGCTACTAGATTGTTATGATCAAGGAACTTCCTTGACTTCATGATCCTCACTATTGCAGCTTCAATCTGAGGCTTCCTGTCCTCCTCCACTCTCTGTCGTGTTTCTAACTTTTCTGGTTCTGATTCCTTTTGTGCTACTACCGTTCCTATTTTTACCTTGTATAATTTGCTACTGAACTTGTCATTAACAAAGAATGAATCATTCTCTGCAACATCTTTACCCATAGGCTCCTTCCTGAGGACATTTCTGCCCTTCACCAAAGCCAATGATTGTAGGCACCTCTTCAGATCTGAAGCAGGAATCTGTGTTGCTTGCTCAATCTCCTTGTAGCTAAGTCTATCTGTATCGTTGAACACCATGAGGACACACATTTGATAAGTGGAGACATGTAACTCATGCTTCTGGCCATTTCCAAAGGTTGCTTTTATGTCTGCAGATCCCATATTTGTTTGCCAGGACAATCTCCTGCCGGTATGAGTACCAAGGTAATATGACCGAAACTTCTCACAAAGTGCTGACACCTCAGCCGGCAGATTGCATGGAGCACTGGGCTGAGTAGGCCAAGATCCTGTTGTCAGAACCTGAACAGTCAGTGTAGGTCCATCTCCAAGCTCAGGGTGGCTTGAGTTAAAACCTTGCATCGTGTCCTCTGAAGTTTTCATGTCCATAAACATGCCTTCTAATTTAGAGGTGAATTGGTAACCACATTCCGTCTTGAGCTTAACCAAGAGGCTTCTCTCAGCATCATCAGAAACTGTTTTTCCAGACAAGAGTCGCTTTGCCAGATGTTGCTTGTAATACTTTTCAAAAACATCTTTTTCCTGCAAATATCGAAACAACATCATCACCTTGTCAAGAATAATCTCTACATCATCTTCACTAACACCCTTAAGACCTTTACGAAGTTTATCATCTACAAATAGTGAAATAAACTCCGGAGAACGCTGATTCAAGTTAATGAAGTATTCAAATGAAGAATTCAAAGCATTCTGAAAAGATTTGTCATTGTTAAATGACAGGTTAATAATCTTGTCATATTTATCTTTCTCATCCAAAAGCCTATTCACGAACTCTACAGGATCCTTCAACCTTTCTGGATCAGTAACAAGCACTTTGCCAGATTCTCTGATATGAGAAGTCATCACTTCTCGAATTTTTGAAAGACCTTCAGGAACACGACGAAACAAATTATACATTCTACCCAGATCTTCATATTTATCATCACAAAGCATATTTACTAACCCAGAATTCTCCATATTGATTAATCTCAGCATGTGATCTTCAATCATCTCCTTCTCCACCACATTTGTTATCTTCTTTTCAGTCCTGGAATCCAAGTAATGGTTCACCCTGTCAATTTCCTCATTCAGTCGCTTCTCAGCTTTTTTCAGATATTCCCCACAGTCACAGCACTCAATGAATTTCTGGGATTCTACCCTATAAAACTCAGCGGACACTCGAAGAAAATGAGCCTCAAATTCTTGTGTATAGACAGATGGACCCAAATCCAATAGCATCTTTATTATATTCCTAGTTAGCCCTCTATCAATAACTTCACCAGTGCGTTCTCTTTGTACAAATTCCAAAAGTAAAGTCAATAGCCGGGTCCTGATCTGGCTGGAGTAAATAACATTTTCTCTCCATAGATTCAGCCCAAGCTCATGAACAGGGGTCTTATGTGTGCTTGGGATGTAAGTTCTATCCATATACATTAGTATGTCTCTAATCATTTGCAATGCCCTATTATGATCACTCCATTTTCTGTTGAGTTCCTCCAGAAAGGATTCACCTTGAGCTGCTTCAACAGAATTGGCTATATCTTTGAGATGTGCAGTCATGGTTGTGACCAGTCCAGAGTAAAGCCTTTCACCAAATTTGTGAAGCACCATATTGTATGCATTTCTGAATCCACACAGAAACAGAGGTGAAAAGTTTAGAGGCATGATATATAATTTTTCCCTCGGGAAAGAATAGGACAAGACATAAAATCCTTTCGATGGGCACATATCCCACAAGAAAATCCGTTAGTTCAGTGTATGTTATTTAAATAACAAGTCATTAGCTGAGTAGAAGTATAAAGTATAAACCATTACTCTAATAAATATCCAACTACAGCTGACAAATCTGCTAATAAAACTATCCTTTTCAGAACTCAGAAGAAGCAGAAGTTTCATTGCATGCAAAGAGAAAGTCAATAGATTCAGTACCCATTGTGTTCCACAAGAACATTTCCATTAAGAGGCCCAACCTTGAAACATTAATGTGGACTCTTATCAATGATGTATATCAGAATCCCTCATAATATCCTCACAAGTAAATAGTTATCCAATACAGAATTTCAACTAAGCAATCCCTGCATAGTTCAGGGTTTCAACCCTCCCAGTTTCTAAACTCACAGTTTTTTCTCTCTCCAAGCTATGTTAAAATTTGTGAAAAGAAGCGCAACTCAATCTATTAAGATATCATAAGAACTCAAAACAGTGCAAAAAAATTGAAACAGATGAAGACAGTCTGGGTTCAGATACCGAGCAACTCCAACGATTTAAGAAATAGAACAGCATAGAAGCTGATCCACAACTCAAAAAAAATTGAGCATCTTATAATCTCGAAAAGAAAAAAGAGCTCCAGTTATAATCTCGAAAAGAAAAAAGAGCTCCATCATATATTCAATTAACTCGTCCATAAACACATTCCTAGACATAGGAGACACCTTATCTCACACAATGCACATACCATGAAAAGTTGACCAGAAGGAACTACAAGAAGGATAATAAATTTGTTTTTACGATCCACTTTGTACAGTTCAGATACCTTAAATACTCTGAGCAGTGCAATACTAAATAACAGATTCTCAAACAATGTAAATAACTGCACAGGCCAATAATAAGCTGTGTCGGCATTCAAAATTGACGAGTTATTTTACTGAGTACAACCGCAAGTTCGAAGCTTATCAAGATGATACAGCCGACTCGTCCACCAAGAGATCAGAAAGATCACATCACACGAAGAAAACAATTTTCCCAGAGAGGAAGGCAAACGCAAGATTAATGGCAGCCGATGGAAATCACGAGAAAGAAAGGAGACCTGTAGAGCTCTTCGAAACTGAGACCACTAGCGTTGTGATTGTATATCTCATTAATCGCGTGCTCCAGAATCTTCCAGGTCTTATCAGCGTATTTCGGATCCATCACGACCCGGTGCTTAAACGCCTCTATCTGAAAATTTCTTTTCTTCTGATTACTCATCTTCCCCTTCAAATGAAAAGTACACAGGCAAAATCTGAAAGTCAAAGTATCTTCGATCCAGAAGTTTCAGGTTGAAGAAACGATGGAGATTGATGATGTCGGAGCAAAGATTGGCAAAAACATCAATCTCTTTTTCTTCTTTTAAAGCCGGTGAAAGGTGATTAATCGTTGGAGGGAATCGAAGTGATTGGATTGGCAAGAAAATTTACGTTCAATTGGATTTGAAATGTTGAGCCAAAAAAAAAACAGAAAAGATAAAAGATCAAAAAAGATAATAGTAATAACGAAGGTTAATTAGAAGGAGGACTGCTTCCCAGGCACCGGACGGCGGAGAGTTTGGTTGGCTGTTCCCAATCTGAAACATTTCAAAGTTCCATCATTTAAAGTATAGTTCAGATTTTTTCTCTCTTCAACCTTAATCATATTCAAATATTATCAAAATTAATTAAAGTAATTGTTCTTATGGAATTTTTAGAAAAATAAAAAGTTTCTCATCACCAATCTTGTTAAGAAAAAATCGACTACTTCCTTCATACAAAAGATTGGCTGTTAATTTTATATATTCTACCACCCCATCTTTTCAATATAAAACTTAATTAACTAATTTAAAAATATTAAAATATTATTTAATTATATCACATATTTTATGATTTCTTTAAAATACTTCTTTGTATTATTAAATTATATATCAACTTATTAATCACATATCTTTTTTAATACAAACACCATGCCAACACACCGTATGGGAGAAAACTAAATTGTTAAACACATGAAATTATCAATTATGACTAGGATTAAGCCAGCTGCTCCATTAAGCTCATTTATCCAATTTATTTTAAATGTAAAATTAATTAAAGAATTTATCTTGCTACTGATGATAAGATCTCAATTTTTTTTATTTATCACTTCATTCTTTTTGTCAAAACATTTACATTGATTGCATACAATATAACTAATATAACTAATTTTGTTATTACTAGATGTTGCATAACTCTTATAACTTGAGGTAGTCTTTTTTTTTTTAAAAAATATATTTTGCATAATACTAGTCATTTTTTCTGTTGATGAAGAACAATTTTTAGATTTTAAATAATTTTTTTAAAAAAAAGTAGGATCAAGCCAACTTCAATCCAAACCCAACAAGCACTAAGTTGGGTAGGCATGCTCATTGTAGTGGGCATGGAGTTAGGGTGAAGCCCAATTCCTACATATTCCATCTCCTCATAATGCCTTGCTGGAATTTCTAGATTATAAGAGCGCAGAGCGTAGAGATAAATGGAATTAAGAGCACAGGTTATTAGATTATCTATTTAATCTTTGGTTTGTGATCCTATGTTTTGCATCCTAACACCTTCATATGCCACCAACCCAGCTTGGATGCTCTTCAAACTCGTCAAATCCAAACTATTCATATCTAATTTGGATAGTTCAAACTTAAAATATTTAATTGATTGTTTTTAAATGAAAAATTATATTTTTAAAAAATAAAATTAAAATATCATTTCTCTTTTAAATTATATATTTATTAAAATAATTATTAAAAAAAATTAAATCCAAATTTGATGAGTTTGAATGCTCATCTCATTATGTCACTCTCTCTCTTGCAAAGCATTGTATTTGTTAAACAAAGACTTCTAATTTTATTTCCTTCGTATTTATTGATGGATTATGAATAAGGGTGGTATTCCTGTTATAAGGAAGATTGAATGATTAGATTTGTTGTGACTTGATTGATACTACTCTTTAAATTCCAATTCTTTCTAGTTTGGGTGAAAGGACTGATAAAGCATGAACCCATAAACTGTGCTTGGAAATTATTATTCAGAAGCTGCACTTGAACTCTGACCTCCGTGGCATTGTCACCCACATCTGTATTTGCTTCGAAGCAAATTTTTTCAGCAAAACAATCCATTGAATGCCCCTTGATTTCACCTTCGCTCATGTCTCAGCTATTCGTTTTATTTATTTTTTTAATATAATTATATGATTTATAGTATACCTAGGAGGTGATTCTCCTGACGTAATTTTTTCATTCATAAAGTCTAACTACTAGACTCGCAAGTTTCAACTCTGTTTAAAGAGAATGAACACCTTTGATTAATACCATCACAACTAACATAGAATTAGTACAACATCAGCATCAAAATTGTGATTTGATTTGACACACTAATAATCTTATAGCTTAGTAATATAAAAGTCTCTTAACTGAGAACGCGCAGGTTCAATCCCAAGTGAGCAGGTGAATTCGATTCCAATACACATTTAGTACGAAGCATTAAAAATAAGGATATGAATTGGTATTGCAGTTGAGAAAAATTATGTATATAAGCTTCCAATGTTTTGTATCAAAAGGGCTTGGTGGCATACCATGCCTCCTACTTTGTGGGAAGTCCAGCGATTCTGGGTGTGTGTTGGGGAGTCCTTCCTCTTAAGAGCTTAATGGGGGTGTGTGATTAAAAAAAAAAAATTCTACTCCTAAGTCAAAAAAAAAAAAAATCGTCGTGATTTGATGACTACCTATTAGAAACACCTTCTAATTTCCCCAAAAAAAAAAAAGGAATATAATAAGTACCTATCACAAACACGGGAAACACTAATCCATTATAGCTTTGCTTAGAATTAACATTCGATGTTCCTCACAGGCATCAAGCTATCAGTTTCAATTTCTTCCCTTCCACTGAAAATAATTAGAATCATCATTCTGGTAAAACGAAGGCTAAACACTTGTCACCATCCAGCGTAAGTGTAGGCAAAGTTAAATCTTTATGTTAGGTCTAGCACCAACAAAATGATCCTGATAGGGCCTACAGCTGAAATTACATACGATGGTTGAGCCATAATTACGTTCAATAGAACAGTTCTTTCTCAAACACACAAAAAAGGAAATGAAGAAAGAACAAGAAATCCTCTGCAATAACATATATGATCAAACATGGTATAAGCATCATAAACGAACACGCTAATCCCACCGAATGGAGGCTGACGATAACAGAAATATAGAGAGGTAAAAATGCAACCAAAATCTG